>NC_081556.1:140299426-140326926 GCF_963082655.1 Stomoxys calcitrans | reverse complement strand
ATCCGATCTTGCTGAAATTTGGGACAGTGAATTGTGTTATTCCTTTCGACATCTTTCTTCAATTTGACCCAGATCGGTTCAGATTTGGATATAGCTGCCATATAGACCGATTTCTTGATTTATGGTTTTGGGCCCATAAAATGCTTATTTATTATCCGATGTCGCCAAAATTTGGGACAGTGAGTTAAGTTAAACCCCTTGACATACTTCTGCAATATCGCACAGATCGGTTCAGATTTGGATATAGCTGCCATATTGACCGATATCTACGTTTTAGGTTTTGGGGCCATAAAAGACGCATTTATTGTCCGATGTCGCTGAAATTTGAGACAGTGAGTTTGGTTAGGCTCTTCGACGTCCTTCTTCAATTTGGCCCAGATCGGTCGAGATTTGAATATAGCTGCCATATAGACCGATATCGCGATTTAAGGTCTTGGCCCCATAAAAGGCGCATTTATAATCCGATTTCACTGAAATTTGACACAGTGACTTATGTTAGGCTTTTCGACATCCGTCTCGTATATGGTTCAGATCGGTTTATTTTTAGATATAGTTAGTGTACTTTTAGTATTTGGTCCAAATCGGAAAATATTTTGATATAACTGATATGGGACATAAGGTATGAAATTTCCACCGAATTTTGATGAAAGGTGGTTTACATATATTCCCGAGGTGGTGGGTATCCAAAGTTCGGCCCGGCCGAACTTAACGCCTTTTTACTTGTTAACTCTCTAATATCTTTTTAGGGTGGGGACACTTCGCCCTGAATGCGGATATCTAATTCGTGCCATTGTAGCCTATGACGCTGAACGCGTTCGAATCCTTGCGAGAACATCTCAACATATCAAATTCGTGCTGCACTTCCAAATCTCTTAAATTTGAGCCCCATATTGCCATGGCCGGTAAATATGAACCGTTTTGAGGGTGTTTTTGGGGCTGGGGCGGCCACCGACACTTTGCACTGAAAATAGGTATTCAATTTGTTTTTTATTCCCAACAGAAATATAGTGATACCCTTATTGTGCCCATCGGACCACTTTCGGATATGGGTGGCGTTTTTAAGGTTAGGGTAGGGTCCACCTCCACCCGATATCTACAACTTATATAGCCTATATTTCCTTCCCGACTAACGTACACAATCTATGAAAATTTTAAGAAAATCGATTCAGCCAAGTATCATATAATCATAATGGGTCTAATGGCGTTTTTGAGGGGTGGCGTGACCCCCTATACTTTGATCTGATTTTGTATGCCCGACTCGAAATCTACATATTGAAATGAATGTCCCATATATGTCTGTTAGGGGAAGTTTTGGCATTGGGGCGGCCTGATGGCTACTTAGACTCAAATTTTAATACCATATTCGTCTTCTACTCTCCAATACCTGTCATTTGATACCTATATTGTCTCGATCGGTCCAACATTGATTTTGGGATGTGTTTTTGGCTTAAGGGGGAGGGTCCGTCCCCCTTCCGATACCGAAAAATTATAAAGCCTATGTTTTTTTTTCCAGACCAACCAACACAATATGCGAAAATTTGCGAGAAAATGGGTTTTGCCATTTTTCAATCTATACGGAACAAACAAACCGAGTCCCATATATCCGTGATAGGCTAATGTGCCCATTTTGTGCGTTATTGTGGGGGTGGGGTGACCCCCTATACTTCGATATGAATTTTTATTCCAGATTCGTTATCTACTCCCGCATACTTCTCATTTTATACCCATATTGTTCTTATCGGTCCACTTGTGATTTTGGGTGGTATTTTTGGGGTAACGGTGGAGGGTCCGCCCCCTTCTGTTACAAATAAATTATAAAGCCTATTCCTACTTCCTGACCATATTCGTAATCTACTCCCGAATACCTTTCATTTGAGTCCCATATTGTCATGAACGACAAATAAACCTATTTTAATGGGTTTTGGGGCTGGGGCGGCCCCCCAGGTACTTGGACTCAACTTTTAATATGAAATTTGTAGTCTACTCTTGAATACCTTTCCTTTGAATCCCATATTGTCCGGATCGATCGACTTTTATTTTTGGGTGGTCCTTTTGGGGAAAGGGGGAGCGTCCGCCCCCCCTCCCAATATCAAAAATTATATAGCCTATGTTTTTTTCAAGACCAAATCAATATTTCGAGGTGTTACAAATCGACTGACTAGATTAGTATACCCCCTTTTCCGATGGTGGTGGGTATAGAAATCGTTTGCCGAAGATTCATGGGTATTCAAAGGTCAACAAGGCAGAATTTTTCACTCTCTACTGGTTGACTATTCTTTACGTTTAAGACGTTTTAAATGGCTATTTCACTTTATTTTGGCGTTGTTTCAGTACCATAAAAATTCATTTCCAAATGCCCAAGGCTTTGCTATGTTGGTTAAGTGCATTGGATTTCTCTAGCCAACTATTTGCTCTTAAGAGTTTTGACTTGATCCCAATATTTTTGCCTTTAATATCCAGTTATGCTGGCTAAACGATACAAACAATGTCCCACTGCATTTTATCTTAAGTACTTCTTTTCCACGCATGTTTGTTTTTCTGCGATTTATGCTCTCATTCTTAAATGGCTGTTGTTTGTTATTCAGGATATTTGATAAGTGATACTAAAATATCCCAATCCTAAGACACCTAACATAAATACCAATTCGTCGATTGAAATCGACACTTACTGAAAGTATGACGAGTCTATCTATGACCCTTCCAAACTTCCACCCACCCATGACACACTCTACTACTTCGTAATCTTGAGTTGCCTTTTCTAGGACTTGGTGCCTTTATGGCGCGCCTTTCAAGCACAGACACTTATTTTGGGAAACAAATAATTTCGGTAATAAAAAAACTGGTTATCAAAACAAAAGGCACCAACCAAACGCTCTCTTTTGGTCGATTTCACTGCTAAGAATGCCAAAGTGTTTTGTCCTTCAACTTCGAGTGAATGGCATACGCAAAGTTATGATGGTACTTTTGAGAAGTAGCCCGCAGATTTTATATGAAAAGATAGGGTGTTGTTTCTGAAGTGATAGAACTTTAAAAAGTTTATTTAGAATCTCTTTTCCTTAAACAAATTTTGTCAAAATTGACCTGATTTTGGGTCCAAGGCTTATAAGATTAGGTAAGGTAAGAGTGACAGTCCTTTACTGACTCACTTAGACAATTTCAAGTCCATTGTGATACCACAGTAGCGACAGACCAAGGCTTCTGGCGGGAATCGAACCCACGACCCCTGCACTGGTAATCCAAGCACGCTACCAAGTCGGCTGCCGGGGCGCCCTTACTTGTTTTAAAGATAGCTTGCTTCTGTTCTCTGTGGTGTTCTATCTTCGTCTGCTGCGACTAAAATGGGTTTCGTCCAGAGGGATCTGGGTTTGAGTCCAGTGGATCTGGCTGGGCAGTTAAACAGGTCCTTGGTCAGAATCGGGACATAAATCCTGCACGTTGGCATCAGTCTTTGCTCTGTAAATACTTTGCCCTAAAAATAGATTTCAAATTCGTTTCAATTCCAAATACCGTTGATTTGAACTCCATACTGCTATAGTCGGAAATAAAATTCAGTTTAAGGAGTGATTTAGGGCATACCCCCAAAATTGGATATCAAATTCGTTTTCTACTCTCAAATGCCTTTCATTTGAGTCCCATATTGCCATAATGGGTCAATTAATCTATTCGACGTATTTTTAGGAGGAAAAGAGCCACCTTGACTTGAAAGCAAATTTTAAAGTCATATTTTTAATCTACTCCTAAATATTCTCATTTGAATCCTATATAGCCATGGTCGGCTGATATGCCCATTCAGGGGTATATGGGGGTGAGGAAACTTCCCATTAATTGGACCTAACTTTTTATGCCATATTTGTAACCTACTGCCGGATTCTTTTCATTTGAGTCCCATTTTGATAGGAACGTCGAATATTTCTGTTTAGAGGAGTTTTTGGGTTGGGGCGAACCAATGGGTACTTGGACCCAAAATTTAACCTGATTTTCATTTCCTAGTATCCAATACCTTTCATTTTGATACCCATATCATGTCAATTAGTCCTCTTTTGGTTTTGGGTGACGTTTTTGGGAGGGTCAGCCACCATCCGATATCTAAAAATTATATAACCTATGTTTCCTTTTTTTGATTCTACGGAACAAACAAACAAACCAAGTCCCATATAGTCATTATGGGTCATATGCCCATTTGGGGAGTTTTTTGGTGGTGGGGCGTCCCCCTGCACTTCGATCTGATTTTGTATGCCAGATTCGTAATCTACTCCCGAATACCTTTCATTTACGCCCCATATTGATATGGATGACAAATTTGTCTGTTTTTAGATATTTTGAGGTTAGGGCGATTTCCTGGATACTTGAACCCAATTTTTAATACCATATTCGTATTCTACTCCTCAATACCTTTCATTTGATATCCATATTGCCCTTATCGATCCACTTGTGATTTTGGGTGGTATTTTTGGGGTAAAGGGGAGGGTCCGACCCCTTCATATATCAACAAATTATAAAGCATATTTCTTCTTCCTGACCATATTCGTAATCTACTCCCGATTACCTTTCATTTGAGTCCCATATTGTCATGGCCATCAAATAAACCCATTTTAAGGGGTTTTGGGGTTGGGGCGGCCCCCCAGGTACTTGGACCCAACTTTTATTATAAAATTCGTACTCTACTCTTGAATACCTTTTATTTGAATCCCATATTATCCCGATCGGTTCACTTTTATTTTTGGGTAGTGAGGGGGAGGGTCCGCCCCCCTCCCGATATCAAAAAATTATATATAGCCTATGTTTCCTTCCAGACCAACCTACACAATCTGTGAAAATTTCAAGCACACAAACCGACAATCAAACAGAAATTGAATTTTTTATACCCTCCACCATAAGATGGGGGGTATACTAATTTCGTCATTCTGTTTGTAACTACTCGAAATATTCGTCTGAGACCCCATAAAGTATATATATATTCTTGATCGTCGCGACATTTTATGTCGATCTAGCCATGTCCGTCCGTCTGTCCGTCCGTCCGTCCGTCCGTCCGTCCGTCCGTCTGTCTGTCGAAAGCACGCTAACTTCCGAAGGAGTAAAGCTAGCCGCTTGAAATTTTGCACAAATACTTCTTATTAGTGTAGGTCGGTTGGTATTGTAAATGGGCCATATCGGTCCATGTTTTGATATAGCTGCCATATAAACCGATCTTGGGTCTTGACTTCTTGAGCCTCTAGAGTGCACAATTCTTATCCGATTGGAATGAAATTTTGCACGACGTGTTTTGCTATGATATCCAACAACTGTGCCGAGTATGGTTCAAATCGGTTTATAACCTGATATAGCTGCCATATAAACCGATCTTGGGTCTTGACTTCTTGAGCCTCTAGAGTGCGCAATTCGTATCCGATTGGGATGAAATTTTGCACGACGTGTTTTGTTATGATATCCAACAACTCTGCCAAGTATGGTTCAAATCGGTTCATAACCTGATATAGCTGCCATATAAACCGATTTTGGGTTTTGACTTCTTGAGCCTCTAGAAGGCGCAATTCTTATCCGATTGGAATGAAATTTTGCATGACGTGTTTTGTTACGATATCCAACAACTGTGCCAAGTATGGTTCAAATCGATCTATAACCTTATATAGCTGTCATATAAACCGATCTTGGGTCTTGACTTCTTGAGCCTCTAGAGGGCGCAATTCTTATCCAATTTGAATGAAGTACGTAGTATTTTGTTATGATATCCAACAACTGTGCCAAATATGGTTCAAATCGGTTCATAACCTGATATAGCTGTCATATAAACAGATCTGGGAACTTGACTTCTTGAGCTTCTAGAGGGCGCAATTCCTATCCGATTTGGCTGAAATTTCGCAAGACGTTTTTTATTGTTACTTTCAACAACTATGGCAAATAAAGTACAAGTCGGTTCATAACCTGATATAGCTGCCATATAAACCGATCTGGGATCTTGACTTCTTGAGCCTCTAGAGGTCGCAATTATTATCCGATTTGCCTGAAATTTTGTACGACGGATTCTCTCATGACCATCAACATACGTGTTTATTATGATCTGAATCGGACCATAGCCCGATACAGCTCCCATATAAAAAGATCTCTCTATTTTACTTTTTGAGCTCACAAAGAGAGCAATTCTTATTCGAATTGGCTGACATTTTACACAGGTCTCCAACATATAATTTAATTGTGGTCCAAACAGGACCATATCTTGATATCGCTCTAATAGCAGAGCAAATCTTTTCTTATATCCTGTTTTGCCTAAGAAGAGATGCCGGGAAGAGAACTCGACAAATGCGATCCATGGTGGAGGGTATATAAGATTCGGCCCGGCCGAACTTAGCACGCTTTTACTTGTTTATATTTAAAATACTCTGAAATTTCAAACGGTGAGTTATTTAAAGCCTTCCGTTATTCGACCCGAATAGGGTACAGATCGGGCCATATTTATATATAGCTGTCATAAAGACCGATCTTCCCATTATGGGTATTAAGCCCATAAAAGGCGCATTTACTATCTGGGACTTTGTGCAGCTCCCGACGTTACTTCATACCTTCGAGCTCTACCCTCGGTGGAGGTGTAGAATAGCATCCAGTTTCTCAGATTACTTGGCACCCCGGTAGCCAAGTTGTTAGCGTGCTTGGATTACCAGTGCAGGGGTCGTGGGTTCGATTCCGATGGACTTAAAAAATTGTCTAAGTGAGTCTGTAAAGGACTGCCACTCTTACCTTACCTAACCTAACCTTCTCAGATAACTCATGATTCTCATCGGATACTCCGGCACTTTAAAGTCCATCTTCATGGTGCTGTTTCAAGCGTTTTTGACTTCCAGCATTGCCAATAGACTGAGGGATCTGCAACGAGGGTTCAGCCGTTGACCTGCTCCACAACCTTAACTTTGTCCTTTAGGGCGCTTATTGTTGACTTCCCTGCGCTCGCAAAATATCTGAGAGTGACTGGTTCAGAGAGAATGGGTTTGCGGATCCATTTGGATCGGGTGAATGAGAAGATGATTAGAGTAGCCGGAATGGTTAAGCGTATTCCGAGAAGTGATTGGGGTCTGAGTCGTCGCGCTGTTCGATCTGCTCCACAACCTTAAATTCGTCCTTTAGGACGCCTATTGTTGACTTCCCTGCGCGCGCAAAATATCTGGGAGTGATTGTTTCAGAGAGAATGGGTTTCCTAGTCCATTTGGATCGGGTGAAGGAGAAGATGACTGGAGTAGCCGGAATGGTTAAGCGTGTTCTGAGAAGTGATTGAGGTCTTAGTCGTCGCGCTGTTCGATCTGTTTGGATCGGGTGAAAGAGAAGATGACTGGAGTAGCCGGAATGGTTAAGCGTGTTCTGAGGAGTGATTGGGGTCTTAATAGTCGGGCTGTTCGATGGTACATTTGTTGCTTGCGCAGCTTATGAGGCGCCTGTATGGCAAGGAATTGCTGTATCGCACGGAGTTGCTAAGAAGTGATTGGGGTCTTAGTCGTCGCGCTGTTCGGTCCATATATGGTGGTCTATTTGTTGCTTGGGAGCTTATGAAGCGCCTGCATGGCACAGAATTGCTTCCCCTGTGCTTGGACGAAAGAAGATCCTCTCATGTCAGAGGGTGGCAATGCTGGCTTGCTTGCCTGGGTGTAGGACTCTTTCGACGGATACCTTACAGGTATTGCTTGGCGCGCCCCCGTTTGATTTTCTCGTGAGTTACATGGCTGCTCTGTATAGTGCGAATAAGGGAATCCCATTGGTGCGTTAGAATTGGCTCACTCCTTCTGAGCTGGTAGATGGGGATGTTAGGCGGCTCAAGGCACTTCTATTGGAACGCCTTGATGATAGGTGGAAAACTAGATGGACGAACAGTGACAATGGTCGGGTTACTTACGAATTTATTCATGACGCGACGTTCGTACGAGACAGCCCGGACTTTGGCTTGGTGCGTGAGGATTGGCTCACTGCTTTTGAGCTGGCAGATGGGGATGTAAGGCAGCTCAATGCACTTCTTTTGGAACGTCTTGATGATAGGTGGAAAACCAAATGGAGTGACAATGGTCGGATTACTTACGAATTTATTCATGACGCGACGTTCGTACGAGACCGCCCGGACTTTGGCTTCGGCATAAGTCTGGGCTTCATACTGACGGGACATGGCTCCTTCAATGCATTTTAGCAACAGATGAACTTGTCCGCGACTGATCTGTGCTACTGTGGGAGACCTGAGGACTGCAGACATATACTGACGGAATGCCAGTACTATGCAGACATTAGAGATCTAGGCGCGTTGGGAATTATGGAGGTTGTGTGGAATTTCTGTAGGGCCTTTGAAGACGAGACAACCTGAGGACTGGAGGCATTTACTGACGGAATACCAGTACTATGCAGATATTAGAGATATAGACGCGATGGGAATTAGCGAGGCTGTTTGGAATTTTCGTAGGGCCTTTGAAGACGACTCAACTAATGCAAGGCTGGCCACCTTTTCCCGGGAAGTATGAAGGAAGGCATGAATATACGCCAGCTATCCATGACGAGGTGTTGCTGTACTGGCGCAACAGAGAGATTTGGTGCTGCACATGACATGGCCTGGCACCTGCCTTGACCATGTTGATGCTGCGGTGTTTGCCCATCATTGTTTCCCGTAGTTTTTGAGGTTGTAATGGGTCATCTGTGAGGGTGGCCGTTTTGATTTTTGAGTCCCATGTTGGAGCTGATATGTGTGGCGTAACTCTTGAAGGCTGCCGGTTCCTGTTTGTGTTTGTCTACAAAGCCAGCCTATCGCCGACCTATACCCAGTAGGTATGCTGGCTATAGGTAGGCTCGGACCTATTCCTCTTCGTACGTGACCAGTCCGGAACTGTTTGCGGTTCAACTGGTAGTAGTCTTTTAAGGCTATGTAGTCCGACCGGAGACTTTATTCTGGTACCATGGGTGTCAGGAGCCTCTGGAACTTCGGTTCCAGCCTGACAATGGTGAGGCCCCAGTGGGGTATAACGTAGTGACTGTGGTTTGAACCCAAATCGCGCATAGAGCATATGTTCGGCGTGGAGTTGCGTTTTCAACTGGTTGCAGTTACCCATAGATTGGAAGGAGTTTTAGATTGTGCCCCGCTTCTAACCAAGGTGGGGACACGTCCATATAAGTGGGTTCAAATTGGTTCTCATGTGTAGGTTACTACATGGGGGGCGTTGGTTGACGCATTGTATTCACCCTTGGGCCTTGGTCCTTTCAGGTTTGGGCCATGATGGCATTTACGTTAAATGCGACATTCGCGTCGAATTCCCAGGGCGGAAGCCCTATTGTCGGCTCGAGATTCCTCCTTCTGAAGCGATTGCCTCCACTTCTTCAACAGGTTGCCCGTTGTGTCCAACATACCAGTGGCCTGTAAGACGGTGGCGATTCTGGATCACCTTTCCCTTTGCTGGTCAAAACCAGCCTTTGCTGTTTCCATACATCTGGGTATATTCCTTCTGATAGACATCTGGTATAGATGTTCAGAAGCATTTCTGGTATTTTCTCAGCGATTATCTTCATGATTTATATTGAAACTCCGTTGGAGTCGGGCGCCCTTCCGCTTTGAAGGCTAGGTCCAGGGAGTTTGAGTTCTTCAAGTTTGAATGGGGAAGAGTGTGTGTGTCTGTTTGTCCATTTTACAATTTTTATTGAACAAACAATTCTGCCACTCCAAAATATGATTACCCTTTAAAATGGCCAACGACAAGCACCACCACCACCACCATCGTCGCTTCTCTACCACCATTATATTGGCCCATTAATCTAATCAGCCAATAACGTTTATTATCTGCACTGCCAACGCATGCCAGAGTAAAATACTAAACCGACAATGATGTTCCTCTCTCTCTCTTTAGCCATTTTTATTAACTTGGCTTAATCTGCGAAAATATGATATGCACATCCAAATGTCTGTTCAAGCGATAACATATGTCAGTTGCTAAGACACCATATTTCGAGGGAAACCAACAACCAGAAAAAAAAAAACTTCACATCTCTGTCTTGTTCAAAGCAGCCTGCAGGGGCGTACAGGGTAATGATGGTTGTAAATGATTCCACTAAAAGCACTATGGCAAAACTTTTCTAAGCCACTTTAAGTTGTTGTAAAGGTAGAGCAGATCCGAATAGACAGTCACACGGTTGTTAACGTTGGCAAGGCACATTTTCCCATTTAATTTTAGAAGAGGATGCTTAAAAGTACATGGAAGAATTTGCCAAGTTTAAGGCTGTTAAGGATTTTTGGATAACTATCTAAGGCTTGAAGTTGTTGATGTTGGTGCAGCTCACAAGTATCCCTTAGGAGTTGTGGCACAGGTGCTACAAAACTAAAATAAACAAAATTATAAACACACACCCAGGCAAAACTCCACGCACTGGTAATAAAATTACTTAAATAGAAGCTTAAAATTATTATAATGGATATATGTGAGCATTAAGAGATATCCAAACCCAGTAGAGTAGCAGTATCTTACAAGAGTCCTCTAATCCTCTTTAAGTTGGCAGACAATGTTAAACATAAGGCAGCTATTAAATGCAGAGAATGTTGCTGGGAAAAAGTGGCTCATTTAAGTTAGTGAGGCTAATACACATTACCAGTACCACTAGAAGCTCATATTACTAACAAAAAAGAGAATATACCAAACAATTTGAAACAGTGAAAATTTACTAAAGAAATTTTCACAGTGAAAATTTACTAAAAAAATTTTTAGAGTGAAAATTTACTAAAAAGACTATAACAGTAAAAAATTCCAAAAAAAAAATTTCACGGTGAAAATTTACAAAAAAAAAATTTTCACAGTGAAAATTTCCAAAAAAAAAATTTCACGGTGAAAATTTACAAAAAAAAAATTTCACAGTAAAAATTTACTAAAGAAATTTTCACAGTAAAAATTTACTAAAGAAATTTTCACAGTAAAAATTTACTAAAGAAATTTTCACAGTAAAAATTTACTAAAGAAATTTTCACAGTAAAAATTTACTAAAGAAATTTTCACAGTGAAAATTTACTAAAGAAATTTTCACAGTGAAAATTTACTAAAGAAATTTTCACAGTGAAAATTTACTAAAGAAATTTTCACAGTGAAAATTTACTAAAGAAATTTTCACAGAGAAAATTTACTAAGGAAATGTTCACAGTGAAAATTTACAAAAGAAATGTTCACAGTGAAAATTTACTAAAGAAATGTTCACAGTGAAAATTTACTGAAAAAAATTTCACAGTAAAAATTTACTAAAGAAATTTTCACAGTGAAAATTTACTAAAGAAATTTTCACAGTGAAAATTTACTAAAGAAATGTTCACAGTGAAAATTTACTAAAGAAATGTTCACAGTGAAAATTTACTAAAGAAATGTTCACAGTGAAAATTTACTAAAGAAATTTTCACAGTGAAAATTTACTAAAGAAATGTTCACAGTGAAAATTTACTAAAGAAATGTTCACAGTGAAAATTTACTAAAGAAATTTTCACAGTGAAAATTTACTAAAGAAATGTTCATAGTGAAAATTTACTAAAGAAATGTTCACAGTGAAAATTTACTAAAGAAATGTTCACAGTGAAAATTTACTAAAGAAATTTTCACCGTGAAAATTTACTAAAGAAATTTTCACAGTGAAAAGTTACTAAAGAAATGTTCGCAGTGTGGTGAATTTACTAAAACAAGTAAAAAGGCGTTAAGTTCGGCCGGGCCGAACTTTGGATACCCACCACCTCGGGTATATATGTAAACCACCTTTCATCAAAATTCGGTGAAAATTTTATACCTTATACTCATATACCTCATACCGATCTGAACTATATACGACACGGATGTCGAAAAGCCGAACATAAGTCACTGTGTCAAATTTCAGTGAAATCGGATTATAAATGCGCTTTTTATGGGGCCAAGACTTTAAATCGAGATATCGGTCTACATGGCAGCTATATCCAAATCTGGACCGATTTGGGCCAAGTTGCATAAACATGTCGAAGAGCCTAACACTAAGCACTGTCCCAAATTTCGGCGAAATCGGACAAAAAATGCCTCTTTTATGGGCCCTAAACCTTAAATCCAGAGATCGGTCTATATGGCAGCTATATTCAAATCTGGACTGATCTGGGCAAAATTGAAGAAGGACGTCGAAGAGCCTAACCAAACTCACTGTCTCAAATTTCTGCGACTTCGGACAATAAATGCGTCTTTTGTGGCCCCAAAACCTAAAACCTAGATATCGGTCTATATGGCAGCTATATCCAAATCTGGACCGATATGTGCGATATTGCAGAAGTATGTCAAGGGGCTTAACTTAACTCACTGCTCCAAATTTCGGGGACATCGGGCAATAAATGAGCATTTTATGGGCCCAAAACCATAAATCAAGAAATATATGGCAGCTATATCCAAATTTGAACCGATCTGGACCAAATTGAAGAAATATGTCAAAGGGCCTAACACATCTCACTGTCCCAAATTTCAGCAAAATCGGATAATGAATGTGGCTATTATGGGCCTTACACCATAAATCGGAGGATCGATCTATATGGCAGCTATATCCAAATCTGGACCGATCTGAGCCAAATTAACGAAGGATGTCGATGGGCCTAACACAATTCACTGCCCCGAATTTCATCAAAATCGGATAATAAGTGTGGCTTTTGTGGGCCTAAGACCCTAAACCGGAGGATCGGTCTATGTGGCAGCTATATCCAAATCTAAACCGATCTGGACCAAATTAAAGAGACATGTCAAAAGGCCTAAGACAACTCACTGTCCCAAATTTGAGCGAAATCGGACAATAAATGTGGCTTTTATGGACCTTAGACCCTAAATCGGAGGATCGGTCTATATGGCAGCTATATCCAAATCTGGACCGATCTGCGCCAAATTGACGAATGATGTCGAAGGGCCTAACACAACTCACTGTCCCAAATTTCAGCGAAATCGGACCATAAATGTGGCTTTTATGGGCCTTAGACCCTAAATCGGAGGATCGGTCTATATGGCAGCTATATCCAAATCGGGACCGATCTGAGCCAAATTGACAAAGGATGTCGACGGGCCTAACACAACTCACTATCCCAAATTTCAACAAAATCGGATAATAAATGTGGCTTTTATGGGCCTAAGACCCTAAATCGGCGGATCGGTCTATATGGGGGCTATATCAAGATATAGTCCGATATAGCCCATCTTCGAACTTAAACTGCTTATGGACAAAAAAAGAATCTGTGCAAAATTTCAGCTCAATATCTCTATTTTTAAAGACTGTAGCGTGATTTCAACGTACAGACGGACAGGCGGACGGACATGGCTAGATCGTCTTAGATTTTTACGCTGATCAAGAATATATATACTTTATAGGGTCGGAAATGGATATTTCGATGTGTTGCAAACGGAATGACAAAATGAATATACCCCTATCCTTCGGTGGTGGGTATAAAAATTTGGGTTCTCAATGTAAACCCCCCTGGCCCACTCAGTCCTTGATAATGTATAATATGATCTTCCAGAAGGCAATACTAGGGTTATGTCTATCCAAGACTGTGCCGATGGCAGCAGTACCTCGCACTCGACTTCAAGGTTCATCTTAGGTATCCGATCGGAAACCTCTTCCCTTCCTTCCAGGTCTCCTATCGTCGCCTCGATTATACTGCCATTGTATGAGCTGCTCCCATTCTCAATTAATTCTCCCATCGCCTTAAGTCTCTTAGCCTCAGTGGCTACCTCACACTTAATCTGTATGTCAATGGGTCGGATATCTAGAATAGTCTCCAGCGCCCTAGTGGGCGTGGTCCTCATCGATTCGCCTATGCCAAGATAACAACTGTGCTAAATATGGTTGAAATCGGATTACAACCTGAAATAGCTGCCATATAAACCGATCTTGGGTCTTGACTTCTCAACAACTATGCCAAGTATAGTCTAAATCAGTTCATATCCTAATGTAGTCACCATATAAACCGATCTCCCGATTAGACTGCTTGAGTCTCTAGAGGGCGTAATTCCTATCGGATTTGGCTGAAATTTTGCATGACGTATTTCGTTATGACTTTCAACAACTGTACTAAGTATGGTTGAAATCGGTTGACAACCTGAAATAGCTGCCATATAAACCGATCTGGGGTCTTGACTTCCTGAGCTTCTAGAGGTCGCAATTCTTATCCGATTTGGCCGAAATTTTGCGTGATGTGTTTCATTATGATTTCCTACATTTTTTGTCAAGTATGGTCTAAATCAGTTCATATCCCGATATAGCCGCCATATAAATCGATCTCCCGATTAGACGTCATGGGCTTCTAGAGGGCGCAATCCTTATCCAATATGGTTGAAATTTTGCATATGTCGTTTTGGTATGACTTCCAACAACTGTTTCAAATATGGTCGAATTCGGTATATAGCCTAATATAGCTGTCATATAAACCGACTTCCCACTTTGACTTTTTGAGCCTCTGGAGGGGGCAGTTATTACTCGATTTGCCTGAAATTTTGGAGGTGGTGTTTTTGGTTGCTTATATACCCTAAACAACTACTGTGGTGCAGGGTATTATAACTTAGTGAATTTGTTTGTAACACCTAAAAGAGATAGAAAGAGATAGACCCTTTAATAAGTATACCGATCGACTCAGAATCGCTTTCTGATTCGGTTTAGCTGTCTGTCTGTCTGTCTGTCTGTCCGTCCGTCTGTCTGTCCATCTGTCCATATTAATTTGTGTACAATGTACAGGTCGCGGTTTTTACCCGATCGTCTTCAAATTTGGCACAGGCATGTTTTTCGGCCTAGACACAAAGTCCATTGAAGTTGTAAAAAATCGGTTGAGATCTGGATACAGCTCCCATATATATATTCGTCCGATTTGCAGTAATAATGCAATAAAATGGTCATTTGTTAACCGATTCTCTCGAAATTTGACAGGAAAGATTTTTTTACGACTCTCGACATTACTGGTGAATTTCATGAAAATCAATTTAGGTTTAGGTTTAGATATAGCTCTCATATATATATATCGCCCGATTTTCACTCCTTGAGCCACTGCAAGCGCACTTATTGACCAATCTTACTAAAATATTGTACAACGCTTTCCTAGATGACTACCACGATAAACATAGAGTTTGGTCAAAATCGATTATGAATAGATATAGCTCCCATATATATGTTCGTCCGATATGCAGTAATATTGCAATAATATGGTCTTTTGTTTACCGATTTTCTCGAAATTTGGCAGGAGGGATTTTCTCTTGAATCTCAATATTACTGGTGAATTTTATGGAAATAGGTTCAGATTTAGATATAGCTCTTATATATATGTTCGTCCAATTTTCAGTATTATTGCAATAAAATGGTTTTTTGTTAACCGATTTCCTTGAAATTCGGCAGGAAGGATTTTCTTATGGCTCTCGTTGTAATTGGTGAATATCATAGAAACCGGTTCAGATTTGGATATAGCTCCCATATATATGTTCGTCCGATATGCAGTAATATTGCAATAAAATGATCTTTTGTTTACCGATTTTCTCGAAATTTGGCAGGAAAGATTTTCTTATGACTCTCGACATTACTGGTGAATTTCGTAGAAATCGGTTCAGATTTAGATATAGCTGTCATATATGTATATAGCCAGATTTTCACCCCAAGAGCTACTGCAAGCCCATTGTTTGACCTATCTTGCCAAAATTTTGCACAACTCTTTCCTCGACTACTACCACATTATCTGAGACGTTTGCTCGAAATCGGTTCAGAATTAGCTATAGCTCCCATATATACGTTCGTCAGATTTTGGGTTATTTGGCATAATGTTGTCATTTGTCAACCATAGTTTTTACAGTTTGAACATATTTGCTCGCCGAGGTCCCTCAAAATTGATTCAGAATTGGTTATAGGTTCCACATTGTACTTATAGGGTAGGTGTAGGGTATTATACAGTCGGCACCGCCCGACTTTTGCCCTTCCTTGCATTTTTTTTTTTTTTTTTGAAAAATGTATTCAAAGAACTTGACAAATGCGTTCCATGGTGGAGGGTATATAAGGCCCGGCGCTTTTACTTGTTGTAATTTTAAATCGAGTCTTTTAGTTTTGACATTTGCAGTTAGCTTTAAACAAATTTTCCTTATTATACTCTCTCTCTCTCCCTCTTCATGCCCCCCTAGCCCATTACCCGTCTTCAATTAACACTAAAGCATAGCAATTGCCAAAAGTAGGCGTTTTAAGAAAAAAAATCTCTGGACCAGTGGTCATGGAATATTCATCACTCACATCCAATGCTGGGATGCATGGAAAAGTTAATATGCCATTATTTGGCCTAAGGAGTGTCATTTCACGCCATAATGTTTTATGTAAATTTTGATGGGTTTTCCGTCCTCTCCTTTGTGACTGGAAACAAAATTTAATTTCTTGGCAAGAATCAAAATGAATGAAACTGAAAATTACTGCTCACAAGAATGATGTACAACGAACGACCATGGAGCGGGAACAATTTGTACATAAATATGCATTAAGGCATTAATATTAAATAAAACAGAAATCGAGGAGAAGTTGATGGGCCAAAGAATGAAAACGAAAGTTAAAAAAAAAAATGAAAAATTTTGCTCACAACTCATATTCTCAACGCGATTATGTGCCACTACTTGAAGCAAATGGCATGCCATTTCTCTGTTCTCACCACATCAAGTCGTGAGCACAAATGTGCTTGGCTGCTATACACTTTTGGTAGGTTTACTCATTTGTTGGTTCAGTTTTTTTTGGGGGAACATTTTTCCATATAGAGAACAATAGACCATAAAAGTGGAAAAACGAGTAAAAAATGCGTTAAGGAAGGCGTTTGGAAGATGAAATATGGCTCAAAATGTGATTTGAGTCCTCCAGAGGCTCAGGAAGTCAATGCAGGACAACGGATTATATGGGATTTTAGCTAAACATGGACTGATTTGGAATCCCAAATAACCACAACTCAAAATCGCCTTTAAACATCATGGCTTTCAAGACCATATATACTCAATATTAGGCCCTGAACCAAAATTTTCGACCTTTTACAAACAAAGTGACCAATTTGGTATAACCCCAAACCAAAGTAGTGGTTTATAAAAATGTCCTACATATCCCTTCAATCCCCCGGTGCAAATATTTTAAATTGATATGTTGCCAACATTGCTTCGCTCAAGCAAATGACATTATTAAAGAGCCTCATATAAAACGCTTACTCCCAAATGAAGATGTGGCAAAATCACACACTTTTCTTGCCACACAATCAGATCACTGTGAAAATACCAAGCCACACAAGCCATATCAAGATGCCATTGTGGAAGCAAAACCACTTTATATAACGCAACATGAGCTAAATACGAGGAATGCGCTCCAAAAACATAACCAAAACGTTAACCTCAACCACTAACCGATATACGGATGAAGTACTTTGGGGGTATTTGAGAGCCAATGCTCATAAATTATTTAACATGGTGCAGGCGAAACGTTGACATTGATAAAAGTTCAAAAGGCGGAAGCGGAAGTTACCAGCCACAACAAAAAAGTGATAATGAGATGGGGGTTTTCGCGATGGAGGAAAAACAAATAATGAAAATAATGATTTGCTGGACAAAGAAGGAACTGTTATGCATTTTAATGTGGCCCTAGGTCTGAAAAGTTTAAATTTCTTGCAAGAAATTTTGCTGAAAATTCAATAAATAAAGCAATAAGGAAAGGCAAAAGTCGGGCGGTGCCGACTGTATAATACCCTACACCTACACTATAAGTGCAATGTAGGACCTATATCCAATTCTGAAACAATTTTGTTGGACCTCGGCGATCAAATATGTTCAAACTGTTAAAACTACGGTTGACAAATGACAATATTATGGCAATTTACCCAAAATCTGATGAACATATATATGAGAACTGAACCAAAATCTGAACCGATTTTGACCAAACTCGTCAGATACTGTGGCAGTCGTCGAAGAAAGAGTTTTGCAAAATTTTGGCAAGATTGGTCAATAAATGCGGTCTAGGAGTGAAAATCGGGCGAAATATATATATGGCGGTTATATCCAAATCTGAACCGATTTCTACGATATTCAACAGTTATATCAAGAGTCATAAGAAAATCCTTCCCGCAAAATTTCGAGAGAATCAGTTAACAAATGATCATTTTATTGCAATATTACTGCAAATCGGACGAACATATATATGGGAGCTATATCCAAATATAAACCGATTTCTGTAAAATTCATCAGTAATATTGAGAGTCATAAGAAAATCCTTCCTGCCAAATTTTGAGAGAATCGCTTAACAAATCACCATTTTATTGCTGTATTTCTACAAATCGGACGAACATATATATGGGAGCTATATCCAAATCTGAACCGATTTCTATAAAATTCACCAGTAACATTGAGAGTCATAAGAAAATCCTTCCTGCCAAATTTCGAGAGAATCGGTTAACAAATGACCATTTTATTGCTGTATTTCTACAAATCGGACGAACATATATAATGGGAGCTATATCCATATCTGAACCGATTTCTATGAAATTCCACAGTAATATCGAGAATCATAAGAAAATCCTTCCCGTCAAATTTCGAGAGAATCGGTTAACAAATGGCCATTTTATTGCTGTATTACTGCAAATCGGACGAACATATATATGGGAGCTATATCCAAATCTGAACCGATTTCTATAAAATTCACCAGTTGTATTGAGAGTCATAAGGGAATCCTTTTTGCCAAATTTAAAGAGAATTGGTTAGCAAATGACCATTTTATTGCTGTATTTCTACAAATTGGACGAACATATATATGGGAGCTATATCCAAATCTGAACCGATTTCTATGAAATTCAACAGTTATATCGAAAATCATAAGAGAATCCCCAGATCGGTTTATATGGCGGCTATATCAGGTTATAGATTGATTTAGTCCATACTTGGCACAATTGTTGGGAGTCACACCAAAACACCTCTTGCGAAATTTCTGCCAAATCGGATAAGAATTACGTCCTCTAGAGGCTCAAGAAATCAAGACACAAGATCGGAACGATTTGGTCCATTTACAATCCCAACCAACCTACACTAATGAAAAGTATTTGAGCAAAATTTCAATATTGGTCTATATTAAGTAGCTATATCTAAAAATAAACCGACCTGAACGATATACAACAAGGATGTCGAAAAGCCTAACATAAGTCATTGTGTCAAATTTCAACTAAATCGGATTATAAATACGCCTTTTTTGGGGCCAAGACTTTAAATTGAGATATCGGTCTATATGACAGTTATATGCAAATCTTGATGGATCAGGAAGGGGCTTAAATTAACTCACTGTCCAAAATTTCGGCTACATCGGAAAATAAATGCGCCTTTTATGGTCAAAAACCCTTAAATCGAGGGACCGGTCTATATGGCAGCTATATACAAATCTGAACCGATCAGGGCCAAATTGAAGAGAGATATCAAAGGGCCTAATACAACCCAATGTCCCAAATTTCGGCGAAATTCGACAATAAATGCGCTTTGTATGGCCGCAAAACCTAAAACCAAAAGATCGGTCTATATGGCAGCTATATCCAAATCTGGACCGATCTGTGCCATATTGCAGAAGAATGTCAAGGGGTTTACAACAACCCACTGTCTAAAATTTCGGCTACATCGAACAATAAATGCGCCTTTTATGGTCTAAAAACCTTAAATCGAGGGATCGGTCTATATGGCAGCTATATCCAAATCTGAACCGATCGGGGCCAAATTGAAGAGAGATATCGAAGGGCCTAAGACAACTCACTGTCCCAAATTTCGGCGACATTTGACAATAAATGCGCTTTGTATGGCCTCAAAACCTAAAACCAAGAGATCCGTCTATATGGCAGCTATATCCAAATCTGGACCAATCTGAGCCATATTGCAGAAGTATATCAAGGGGCTTAACCTAACTCACTGTCCAAAATTTCGGCTGCATCGGACAATAAATGCGCCTTTTATGGTCTAAAAACCTTAAATCGAGGGACCGGTCTATATGACAGCTATATCCAAATCTGAACCGATCGGGGCCATATTTCAGAAGAACGTCAAGGTGCTTACCACAACTCACTGTCTAAAATTTCGGCTACATCGGACAATAAATGCGCCTTTTATGGTCTAAAAACCTTAAATCGGGGGATCGGTCTATATGGCAGCTATATCCAAATCTGAACCGATCCGGGCCAAATTGAAGAAAAATATTGAAGGGCCTAAGGCAACTCACTATCCCAAATTTCAGCAAAATCGGATAATAAATGTAGCTTTTATTGCCCTAAGACCCCAAATCGGTGGATCGGTCTATATGGGAGCTATATCAAGATATAGTCCGATATGGCCCATCTTCGAACTTAACCTGCTTATGGACAAAAAATAGAACCTGTGCAAAATTTCATCTCATTATTTCTGTTTTAAAAGACTGTAGCGTGATTTCAACAGACAGACGGACGGACATGTCTTGATTGACGGTGACCGATTTTTACGGTGATCAAGGATATATACACTTTGTAGGGTCGGAAATGGATATTTCGATGTGTTGCAAACGGAATGACAAAATAATTATGCCCCCATCCTATGGTGGAGGATATACAAACGGTGACAGACTGATTGGTCTGTTACACTTTGTAGTGCTGCGACAAAGACCATTTGTGTTACCAAAAGATAGCGACTTTAATATAACGATAGGACTCCTAAAGTCTTGCTTCAGGGGTTCGATTAAGGAAAAAATCTCAAATTTACTAGAAGTAAATTTTCTATGAAAATCAAAAACTAAAAAACTTCGATAAAATTTTTTAAAGTTTTTTTTATGAAATTTTATACGACATTTTCCTCAAAAACTACAATTTAAAAAAAAATCTCCATATGCTTACAAAATCCTACGATTTCATTAAAAAAAATCCTACTAATCTATAAAAACACACACCTATATACCCTAAGCAACAATTAAATGCCATTTCATCGCCACTGCCACTTGTGCCTAATAAATTGTCCAAATTATGAAAGTAATTATCAGTGGCTTTCTCCAGAGGACTTACCAGTAACATTATCGTCACAAACAGTCAACATCACATCATAATCACCATTATCTTAATCATAAAAATTAGTTCTAAGCCATCCGGCAATGTAATGAATTTTAGGCGCTTTCGCTATCTGCGACAATATCCTCTCTGACATCATTAATTAAATTTAATGACTTTCAAGTGCTATCTGCTGCCGTTGTCAGTGGCAGAGGGCAGTGCTGCTACTGTTGCAGCTGTGGCTTTTGTTGTTCTAAAGTAATAGCTCTTGAATATTTACTCATGCCACCCACTTAACACACAACCACATCTACACTCAAACACGCACATAGCCTATGCCAATACGTTGACTATTGCTTGGGGAGACATTATTCGCCGTTCGCGTTGTATGTTTGCATGTGCTCACAGTGTCATACTCACTTACATGCCATGGATAATTGCCAAAGATAATATTTATTCTGTTAGCATACATTCGCTCTTTCTTTGCCACTCTCTCCCTCTCTCTCTCTCTTTCTCTGTTGTTGTTGCTGTTGCCTGTCCTGCCTTGGTGGTAATTATGAAATTCTATAAGACCAACATTTCGCACGCTTTCTCATTGTGTTTGAGATAAGAGTTTCAGTAGATAGCAAACAAGAGGGGAGCAGAGGCTATCATTTTAAGGAAAATAATTACTAACACAAATAAAATTTCGTCGCCGTTCTTTTTTTTCGTTTCTATAAAAGTTAAGTTATGGTGAGAAAATTTGTTAAAAGTCTGGTTTATTAAAAAAATGTTACATCTCTTTCATTGGAGGCCGCTGTAGCGCAGAGGTCAGCATGTCCGCCTATGACGCTGAACGCAGAGGTTCGAATCCTGGCCATCAGACCATCAGAAAAAATATTTCCAGCGGTGGTTTTCCCCTCCGAATGCTGGCAACATTTGTGTGGTACTATGTCATGTAAAACTTCTCTCCAAAGAGGTGTCGCACTGCGGCACGCCGTTCGGACTCGGCTTTAAAAAGGAGGCCCTTTATCATTGAGCAACAAGCCAAACGGGTCCGTCTATACGTTTAAATCACGCTACAGTCTTTAAAAATAAAGATATTGGGCTGAAATTTTTTAACAGATTCTTTTTTTGTCCATAAGCAAGATAAGTTCGAAGATGGACTATATCGGACTATATCTTGATGTAACCCCCATATATACCAATCTGCCGATTTAGGGTCTTAGGCCCATAAATGCCACATTTATTATCCGATTATGCTGAAATTTTGTACAGTGAGTTCTGTTAGACCTTTCAACATGCTTCTTCAATTAAGCCCATATTTGTCCAGATCTGGATATAGCTGCCATATAGACCGATCTGTCGATTTAAGGTTTTAGGCCCATAAAGGCCATATTTATTATCCGATTTTGCTGAAATTTGTGACTGTGAGTTATGTTATACCCTTTGACATCCTTCGTTAATTTGGCCCATATTGGTCTAGATTTGGATATAGCTGCCATATAGACCGATCTCTCGATTTAAGGTTTTGGGCCCGTAAAAGACGCATTTATTGTCCGGTTTTGACGAAATTTGGAACAGGGAGTTGTGTTGGGCTCTACGACATTTTTCTGCAATATGGCCCAAATCGGTCCGGATTTGGATATACCTGCCATATAGACCGATCTATCGATTTAAGTTGTTGGGGCCATAAAAGGGGCATTTATAATCCTATTTTGACGAAATTGGAACAGGGAGTTGTGTTGGGCTCTACGACATTTTTCTGCAACTTGGCCCAAATCGGTCCGGATTTGGATATACCTGCCATATAGACCGATATCTTGATTTAAAGTCTTGGCCCCATAGAGGGCACATTTATAATCCGATTTTGCTGAAATTTGATACCGTGACTTATGTTAAACTTTTCGACATCCGTATCCTATATGGTTCAGATTGGTCTATATTTTGGATATGGCTACCAAAAAGACCAATATTTTGTTCTACAAAATTGAACAATGACTTGTACTTATTCGACCATTCATTGTCCGTGTCGAATTTGGTCCAAATCGGACCATTTTTCGATATAGCTGCTATGGGGGCCCGCACTTGACTTCAAGGTTCATCTCAGGTATCCGATCGAAAACCTCTTCCCTTCCTTCCAGGTTTCCTATCGTCGCCTCGAATATACCGCGATGGTGTGAACTGCTTCCATCCTCAAACCATTCTCCCAATGCCTTAAGTCTCATAGCCGCAGTGGCTGCCTCGCACTTAATCTGTATTTCAATGTGTCGGATATCTGGCATAGTCTCCAGTGGCCTAGTGGGAGTGGTTCTTATCGCTCCGCCTATGCCAAGACAACATGTTCTCTGAACCTGTTATATGGTCCTTATGTTGCACTTTTTCTCCATAGCACTCCATTAATCCACTGAGTCATAAGTAAGTATTGGTCTCATCACTCTCCTGTAGAGCCAGTGGTCTATCCTCGGATTCAAGGCCCATTTCGAGCCTACGGCCCGTATACATAGTGCTCAACATTTTGCGAGCCTTCTCAGCACGCTCCTGAATGTGACACTTCCAATTAAGTTTTCTGTCCAAGATCACACGAAAGTATTTGACTTTGTCAGATATCGAAATCATCCTATTGAGGAAACGTGGTGCCTTAAATTGGCCCAACTTCGTCTTCCTCGTACAAAGTAACTGCCGGAAGTAGTCTCCCAGATTTACTCTTGGCACCAGTCGTCTCTCCAGCAGCCTGCGTAGCTTTCGGTACGGCTCCTAGATTATTAGGTTGTGTTTCTTTGGTCCTCCGAGATGATGTCTTAGTAGGTGATTTGCTCGCGGAGGGTGTCTACGAAGATGAAGTCTGTGGTGCTGCTATAGTTGACACGTCAGCGGAAGTAGATGCCCTAAGCGGCGGGCCATCTTTTTCTCGATTGCCTTCTTCGGCTAAGACAAGTTTAACATCATCATCAGTAACCCTACCTAGGTCTTCGGAGAGTCTTCAATGTTAAGTTCACTCGGCTCCCAAAACTCATTTTGGCCGCACTTAGCTTCTTTTTATAAAAATTTAATATTTCGCTTGACATAAAATTTGTCAAATTGAATACAAAATTCCATTCCATTACATTTGGAAAATCGGTCAGGACCCAAGTATTTTGTTTCTCTACGTTTCTACCCTTCACAGAGTGTTGTGTCGATGAAAAGAATAACAATAACGAAGCCAAGTGCTGCAGAATGGTAGGCAATAAAAATCACTAAACCTAAATTTATTGTGATCTCAACTTATTTATCCCCATAAAAATTCCATACTTATCGCAAATAATCCAAGAATCCTTAAGAAAGAGAATCTGATTTTGTTACTCGTTCAGGTGTGACTGTTAATTTATCGCCTATGGCGAGGAAGAAAGTTCAATAAAAGCTTTTCTTGTGTCATTTTGATTGAAGCATATGATAAAAGGTAGCAAAGGAATGGCCCAACAACAGATAAAGAGATGTAACGAAGTTGAGACACACTGAACCCCTATTTGGATGAAAATCACTTTGGTTCAAGTCCACCTTCCACTTCTTTGGTATAATCCTCACTATCCGCTGTAGCCATCCATTGTGTAATGGCGATTGCGTGCAATCTTCGCCCTGTGAGTTCTAGTCCGAGTCAAAGTTTATGACACGTATTCGCCTGGGCGAACGAATCAGAACTTGGTCCTTTGCATGAGATATGCCATTGTCAAAGAGCGTTTGAGTTGTGGCATCTTTTTTCTTCATATTTTTCAACATTTTTTTTTTATTGTATAAGAAAGTGTCGCATTTTGTATGAACTATTTGAACACATTTCAACTTTTTGTTTGTCAAATTTTTGCTTGCTCAAGCTGTTATCGTTTGGTAGTCATCATGGAGGTTATGTCACAATCATTATGGCAAATGTTCTCAAAGATATGGGGTATTACTTGGGCGATTAAGAAAGGAATACCTAAAAATATAAACTAAAACAAGTAAAAGGGTGTTAAGTTCGGCCGGGCCGTACTTTGGATACCCACCAACTCGGGTTTATATGTAAACCACCTTTCGGAGAAGAAGAATGCATACCTAATGCCCCACAGCAGCTATATCGAAATATGTTCCGATTTGGACCAAATACTAGGTTGCCCAAAAAGTAATTGCGGATTTTTTAAAAGAAAGTAAATGCATTTTTAATAAAACTTGGAATGAACTTTAATCAAATATACTTTTTTTACACTTTTTTTCTAAAGCATGCTAAAAGTAACAGCTGATAACTGACCGAAGAAAGAATGCAATTACAGAGTCACAAGCTGTGGAAAAATTTTTCAACGCCGACTATATGAAAAATCCGCAATTACTTTTTGGGCAACCCTATAATAAGTACAAGTCCCTGCCCCGCGAGGAAACCTGACCGCGGACGAGTTCCTAGTCCACTTTAGTGCGGCGTTTCGGGCACACTGTGAAACGGAGGCAATAAGTTGGTGTATGCCATACTTTATTAACCCTTTACTTGATTCCCCGTTCGAATTCTGCGAGCTTAATGCTGTAGTCGCGAATTTGAAGGACAACAAGACTCCAGGATTTGATGGTGTACCCTACGAGTTTTATAAACATGCACCCTACTGTTTTCTAGATCGCATGCTTGGACTTTTCAATAAGATTTTTATAACGGAGAGTATTCCTACTGCCTTTAGAACGTCTATTTTGTTACCGATACATAAAAAGGGAGACCCGAATACACCAGCAAACTACCGAGGCTTGTCGCTGATAAACTCTACGAGTAAGATTTTTTGCAATATTCTACTGAATCGACTTTCCGACTGGCTTGACTACAACAGTATATTAAATGAATTCCAGGCAGGATTCAGAAGGAACTATTCCACGGTGGATAACATATTTAACCTCGCCAACATTGTCCATATAAACAGGTTGAATAAGAAAACCACTTACGCTTTTTTTGTGGATTTTTCGACTGCGTTCGACACTATCCCTAGAAATAGTTTATTTTATAAACTGTCCTGTATGGGGATATCATCCAAGATAGTAAGGATTCTACGACTGTTATACGAAGGTACCGACAGCAAGATATGGGACGGTACGTATATGTCTGAGAGTTTCGTTATGGAAACTGGAGTGAAACAGGGGTGCGTACTAAGTCCTGTCCTATTTTCGCTTTACCTGAACGATCTGCCAGAAGTCCTACCTGGGGGTGTGAGAGTAGCGGGAACTACCATCAGAATATTGTTATATGCCGATGACATCGTTTTGCTATCAGATTGCCCAGATGGATTGCAAGGGATGATTGATACTTTGGAAGGGTATTGTGCTACATGGGGTCTAAGTGTTAATTTGCTTAAATCCAAGGTATTAGTATTTCGTAAATGTGCGAGAATTGCATCAGGCCTGAAGTGGATATACCGGGGACAGGATATTGAGATTGTTAATAGTTATACGTATCTTGGACTAGAGATGACGTATAATTTATCGTTTAGGAAACACCTGGGGAAAAGACTAGCATCATCTAAGATAGCAGTTGCTTCTACTTGGTCAACTTATATAAGCAACCCACGTATTTCTAGAGAGAACAAACTGAAAATATTTGAGGCTTGTTGCAGGTCGATAATGTTTTACGCCGCCCAAGTCTGGGGCTTCGTCCGGTACGATGATGTTGAGAAATTATTGCGATTCTATGTCAAGAAACTGTTTTATTTGCCCAGCAACACACCCAATTATATGATCCATCTGGAGACTGGGATAAAGTCGATGTATGTTTCGACTCTGCAGATGCATCTCAAATACGTCGACAGGGTATTAAGACTAGGTCCCAATAGACTACCACGTATATTGGCGGAGGAGGTAATAAGATCAGGTACGTACTGGGCGGAGGAATGGACTACTTTATGTGGTCACCTACGTTTCCATCCCTCAACGATCAATGGACCTCTATGTAGGCATTGGCGGGAAATCACCAGACTTTTAGAGACATGTGAGAGATATGAATTTGAAAGTGGCGCACATAGCTCTCAATTTCATGACCTGTACCCGAAATTAAATTACGATGGAAGTCTTTTGATGATGGGTGACCTTTCCACACGTGCAGTAGGCCTGATTATAAGGGCGAGAGGGGGCCTACTGGACCTAAATGCTAGGTGCTTCAAGAATCACACTGATGGAATTTGCACTATATGTAATTTGGATGCACCAGAAAACACCCTACATTTTATTGGGTGTTGTCCCATTTATAATGAATTTAGAACGATGTATTTTGGCAAAAGCTCACTAACAGAAATTGATGTATTACAAATATTAAACGGCACGAACTATTCTTTATTATATAACTTTTTAGAAACCTGTATTAAATATAGAAATATGTTACTGAATGAATTTAATTAGATATACACTCCACCAGCACAAAGTGTTGTATCGGAATGAATAATAGATGTATGTAAATATTAAGATTCAGAAATAACGGTTACAGCATTCACGCTAAACCAAATATAGATTAAAGTAGTATATACCGCATAAACATAATGTATAGACTATACTAAAT
>NC_081556.1:140269426-140294426 GCF_963082655.1 Stomoxys calcitrans | reverse complement strand
TTAAACAAAGGGATAATAAATTGCAATGAAGGTCGCTGCAAGCATAGGTAAAGGATATATGGTGGAGATTTATATGTAACAAGAGGGATGAGGGATACAAAGAAATGGTTTATTGAAATGGGAAAGTGAAGGTCAAACGGGGGCCTCCATAGTGCAGAGGTTTGCAAGTCGGCCTATGACTCTTATTGCCTAGGTTCGAATCCTGGCGGGAACATCCGAAAAAAATTTTCAGCGGTGATTATCCCCTGCTAATGCTGACGACATTTGCGAGGTACTTTGCCATATAAAAACTTCTTCCCAAATGAGGCGTCACATTGCGGCACTCCGTTCGGACTCGGTTATAGAAAGGAGGACTCTCATCATTGAGCTTAAACTTGAATCGAACAGCACTCAGTGAAATGTGAAAAGTTTTCTACAGTTCATGGGCAAATTTGCATATGCAAAGTTGAGTTTACTTTGATCCAATTTCGCGATTGTTAATACTCCCATTCCCGTGATAACACCTAGCATTTTCAATATACCTTTGACATGCTTGCTGAAACAATTTGAACTATACTTGAATATATATACCCTTCACAAAGAATGGAGGTGAACTAATTTCGTCCTTCGGTTTGCAACACATTGTAATATCCATTTCCGACCCTACAAAGAATTTATATTTCGGAACGCCATAAAATTCTAAGGCGATTTAATGATGTTCATGTGTCCCTCCGTCTATCTGTCTGCCTGTAATCACTCCACAGCCTTCAAAAATGGAGATCTATAGCTGCAATTTGCCACCGGTACATTTTTGGTGCACGCAGGTTAAGTTCCTGAACGGGTCAAAGCGTACCATGTATAGCTGCCATATAGACCGATCTGCCGATCAAGGACCTGAAACCCATGATAGCTGCATTTGTTATCCGATTTCGGTGAAATTTTAAACAATGAGTTGTTTAAAGCTTCCCGGCATTCGACTAAAATATGGGTCCGATCGGACTATGTTTAGATAATAGCTGGACAGGGCCCGCTCCGCAGCGCCTTCTTTAACTCTCTAATATCTATTTAGGGTGGGGACACTTCGCTCTGAATGTGGATATCGTGCTACTGTAGCCTATGTCCGCCTATGACGCTGAACGCCTGCGTTTGAATTCTGGCGGAACTTCGGACAAAATTTAAAGCGGTGGTTATTTCCTCTTAATGTTGGCGACATTTGCGAAGTACCATACCATGCGTGGTCATGTAAAAAAATTCTCCCAAAAGAGGTGTCGCATTGCGGCACACCTTAAGGGCTCGGCTATAAAAAAAAGGACCGTTGTCGTTGATAAACTCAACTTGAATCGGAAAGCACTCATTGATGTATGAAAAGTTTGCCCCCGCTCGGTTCAAAATGTCTTTCTTTTAAGCCGCATATTACTGTATTGGTAATTATTTCGCGTTTAGGGGGTATTTCGGGGATGGTCACTTAATCATCAAAGTAAAGAATCGTGCCCTACTTTCAGAAACATTTCGTATGAGTCCCATAATGTCATGATCGGTAAATAAGTTACGTTTGAAGGTAGGGGTGGACCCCAGGGTCTTTGTCCCGAAAATAAATATAAATTTCCCGAAAATAAAATAGGGAGGTATTTTGGGGTGGGGCGACTTTCAAACACATGGCTCTATATTGTCGTGATTGGTCCATATAACCATTTGGCAGGTTTTTGGCTGCCCCCGCGGCACCCGTTCCCAACAATAGAGACCATGTTTTTTTGGGCTGGGTGGGTCACCGGCATTTTGCCCTGAAAAAAAGAGATATCAAATTCGATCTTTACTCCCAAATACCGTTGATTTGAACTCCATATTGCTTTAGTCGGAAATAAAGTTCAGTTTAGGGGGTGATTTAGGGCTTACCCCCAAAATTGGATATCAAATTCGATTTCTACTCTCGAATACCTTTCATTTGAGTCCCATAATGCCATAATGGGTCAATTAATCTATTCGATGTATTTTTAGGAGGAAAAGAGCCACCTTGACTTGAAAGCAAATTTTAATGTCATATGTTTAATCTACTCCCAAATATCATTCATTTGAATCCTATTCAGCCATGGTTGGCTGATATGTCCATTTGGCGGTATTTCGGGGTGAGGCAAATTTTTTGTGCCATATTTGTTATCTACTGCCGAATACTTTTCACTTGAGTCCCAAATTGATAGGAACGTCGAATATTTCTGTTTAGAGGAGTTTTTGGATTGGGGCGGTCCGCTGGGTACTTGGACCCAAAATTTTATATGATTTTCATTTTCTAGTCTTCAATACCTTTCATTTGATACCCATATTGTGCCCATCAGTCCTCTTTTGGTTTTGGGCTTCGTTTTTGGTGTAAGGGGGAGGGTCAGCCACCATCTGATATCTAACAAGTAAAAAGGCATTAAGTTCGGCCGGGCCGAACTTTGAATACCCACCACCTCGGGTATATATGTAAACCACCTTTCATCAAAATTCGGTGAAAATTTCATACCTTATACTCATATACCTCATACCGATCTGAACTATATACGACACGGATGTCGAAAAGCCGAACATAAGTCACTGTGTCAAATTTCAGAGAAATCGGATTATAAATGCGCCTTTTATGGGGTCAAGACTTTAAATCGAGATATCAGTCTACATGGCAGCTATATCCAAATCTGGACCGATTTGGGCCAAGTTGCATAAACATGTCGAAGAGCCTAACACTAAGTACTGTCCCAAATTTCGGCGAAATCGGACAATAAATACCTTTTTTTATGGGCCCTAAACCTTAAATCCAGAGATCGGTCTATATGGCAGCTATATTCAAATCTGGACCGATCTGGGCAAAATTGAAGAGGGACGTCGAAGAGCCTAACCAAACTCACTGTCTCAAATTTCAGCGACTTCGGACAATAAATGCGTCTTTTATGGCCCCAAAACCTAAAACCTAGATATCGGTCTATATGGCAGCTATATCCAAATCTGGACCGATATGTGCGATATTGCAGAAGTATGTCAAGGGGCTTAACTTAACTCACTGTTCCAAATTTCGGGGACATCGGGCAATAAATGAGCATTTTATGGGCCCAAAACCATAAATCAAGAAATCGGTCTATATGGCAGCTATATCCAAATTTGAACCGATCTGGACCAAATTGAAGAAATATGTCAAAGGGCCTAAAACATCTCACTGTCCCAAATTTCAGCAAAATCGGATAATGAATGTGGCTATTATGGGCCTTACACCATAAATCGGAGGATCGATCTATATGGCAGCTATATCCAAATCTGGACCGATCTGAGCCAAATTAACGAAGGATGTCGACGGGCCTAACACAACTCACTGTCCCAAATTTCAACAAAATCGGATAATAAATGTGGCTTTTATGGGCCTAAGACCCTAAATCGGCGGATCGGTCTATATGGGGGCTATATCAAGATATAGTCCGATATAGCCCATCTTCGAACTTAACCTGCTTATGGACAAAAAAAGAATCTGTGCAAAATTTCAGCTCAATATCTCTATTTTAAAGACAGTAGCGTGATTTCAACAGACAGACGGACGGACATGGCTAGATCGTCTTAGATTTTTACGCTGATCAAGAATATATATACTTTATAGGGTCGGAAAGGGATATTTCGATGTGTTGCAAACGGAATGACAAAATGAATATACCCCCATCCTTCGGTGGTGGGTATAAAAATTATATAACCTATGTTTCCTTTTTTTGCTCCTAGGGAACAAACAAACAAACCGAGGCCCATATAGTTATGATGGGTCATATGCCCATTTGGGGAGTTTTTCGTGGGTGGAGTGACCCCCTACACTTCGATCTGATTTTGTATACCAGATTCGTAATCTACTCCCGATTAACTTTCATTTAAGCCCCATATTGATATGGAAGACCAATTTGTCTGTTTTTAGACATTTTGGGGTTAGGGCGTCTTCCTGGGTACTTGGACCCAATTTTTAATATCATATTCGTATTCTACTTTTCAATACGTTTCATTTGATATCCATATTGTCTTTATCGGTCCACTTGTGATTTTGGGTGGTATTTGTGGGGTAATGGACAGGGTCCGCCCCCTTCTGACATCAGCAAATTATAAAGCATATTTCCTCTTCCTTACCATATTCGTAATCTACTCTCGAATACTTTTCATTTGAGTCCCATATGGTCATGATCGTCAAATAAACCTACTTTATGGGGTTTTGGGGTTGGGGCGGCCTCCCAGGTACTTGGACCCAACTCCAATTTGGCTGAAATAGAGCATGTAGTGTTCTGTTAAGAGTTCCAACAACTGCGCCTAGAATGGTCCAAATCGGTATATAACCTGATGTAGCTTCCATATAAACCTTCCTCCCGATTTGACTTCTTGAGCCCTTACAAGCCGCAATTTTTTTCCTTTCACCAACTGAGCCCAGTACGGCCCAAATCAGACAATAACCTGATCATGGATCACCCATATAAAACCACCTCCCGATATGTCTTCTTGAGCCCTTACATGCCGATATGTTTATCCGACGCTGTTCTGTTACGACTTCCAACAATTGTGTCAAACACAGTCTAAGTCAGTCCATAACCTGATATAGCTTCCATGTAAACCGGTCTCTCGATCATCCTTGTTCGGTTGGTAGAAACTTTAATTCTTGCGGGTTTGATAGAAGTTTGGAGTTATGCCCTCCACCATAGGAAGGAAAGGCCACTGGAAGGGCAAAATTCGAGCGGAGCCGGTTATATAATTCCCTACACCACCAAGTCGGCGTACTACCTTTAAAATATGGAAGCTAAATTTTTTTTACTATGGAACCTAGGTTAGGTTGCGTTAGGTTGGATGGAGATGACGCCAAGATTTTTAGTGCCTGAAAAAAAGAACCATGTATCCTATTCCTACTTTGGGATAATGCAGGGCATTGACATAGAAAATGCAAACTGTTCTCTATAGCGTTTATGACATGACACCAGCGGTAGATATAACGGTTAACTTAGCTTATCATCCCAATGACCGCACTTAAATGCATCCTCTCCATTGACAATAGAGCGTCAATGTACTGCTTCAAACGTACGCTGTTTGCTTACAGCCTTTGCTTGCATTCAAGCGATTCAACCAAGTTTCGTTGTAGCGCTCTTTGAGAGCATACAAAATTTGCGAGAGGGGAGGATACACATCCATAACCGACACAAGGGGGAGACTTACTCCAGACGGACGGACGGACAAAGCTAAATCGAATCGGGCCTTCCTCGTCTCATTCTAAGCGTTGCAAAAAAAAATAATAAGAACAAAGTTATAATACCCTGTACTACAGTGGTGGTGTAGGGCATAAAAATAAAATCATTTCGGCACAACTTAACGCATTTTGTACTGGTTGTCGATCTTTAAAACTTCAAAATGACTGCGAGGTACAAGTAAAATATCCTAATCTCACTTCATATTTTACAATGTACCTTGTCTTAAAAGCTTAAAGGCTTCCACTACATTTCTCATCTTCTGGCTGTCATAACATTTTTCACCCAAAAAAGCAGTTGTTACTGCTAATGCTGCTGCTACTCCAAAAACACTGGATTATGAAGAGCTTAAACCATGAGCAATAAATTTAAAAACCTGTTGAATTACAACCTAACTTTGCTTTGACTTTTGCATGCTGTAACAAAAAGGTGATGGTAATAAAACGAAGATAATCCCTCAATGAAAATTATAAAAGAATTTTTTATAGCTTTACCATATTTATTGCATGCAGTAAAAATGGCTGCTGTGGCACAGGTCTCTCATCTCATCTACCTACATTCTACCCAAAATTCTTATATCCCTGAATATTATGATAATTTAGTAACAACTTAGCATAAAAGTACCTGTTGAAGGTTGTGCATATGTTTCTGAAGTCATTGATGGGGAACTTGGAACTATGCTCAAGACTTCGGTCATAAATTATTTGTATACCCTAAATCAATGTAATGGTCTAGGGAAGCAGAGCTCTTATTATACCCTCCACCATAGGATGGGGGTATACTAATTTCGTCATTCTGTTTGTAAAACCTCGAAATATGGGTCTAAGACCCCTTAAAGTATATACATTCTTTATCGTCATGACCTATTAAGTCAAACTAGCCATCTCCGTTTGTCTGTCTGTCCGTCCATCTGTCCATCCATCCGTCTGTCCGTCCGTCTGTTCGTCCGTTCGTCTGTCCGTCCGTCTGTCCGTCCGTCCGTCTGTCCTTCCATCTGTCCTTCCATCTGTCCTTCCATCTGTCCGTCCGTCTGTCCGTCCGTCTGTTCGTCCGTCTGTCCGTCCGTCTGTCCGTCCGTCTGTCCGTCTGTCCGTCCGTCCATCTGTCCGTCCGTCTGTCCGTACATCTGTCCATCCTTCTGTCCGTCCGTCCGTCCGTCTGTCCGTCCGTCTGTCCGTCCGTCTGTCCGTCCGTCTGTCCGTCCGTCTGTCCGTCTGTCCGTCCGTCTGTCCGTCCGTCTGTCCGTCCGTCTGTCCGTCCGTCTGTCCGTCCGTCTGTCCGTCCGTCTGTCCGTCCATCCGTCTGTCCGTCCGTCCGTCCATCTGTCTGTCGAAAGCAGGCTAACTTTCGAAGGAGTAAAGCTAAGCGCTTGAAATTTTGCACAAATTCTTTCGGTTGGGTTTGTAAATGGGCCAAATTGGCCCATGTTTTGATATAGCTGCCATATAAACCGATTTTGGGTCTTGACTTTTTAAGCCTCTAGAAATTTCGCACGAGATGTTTTGGTGCCAGTCCCAACAATTGTGCTAAGTATGGTCTAAATCGATTCATAACCTGATATAGCCGCCATACAAAACGACCTGGGATCTTGACTTCTTGAGCCTCTAGGGGGCGCAATTCTCATCCGATTTGGCAAAAATTTTGTACAACGTCTTCTCGCATGACCTTCCATATACGTGTTCAATATGGTTTGAATCGATCTGACGAACTATACTACAGCTATCATAACACGAGGCATGAATGTGGCTGTGGATTTGTGGTTAGTCGGAGACTGAAACACCTTGTCTCAAGCTTTACTCCGGTGTATGAGAGGCTAGCCACAATCCGCATAAAAGCCAAATTCTTCAACATCAGCCTTATTTGTGCCCTTGCCCCGACGGAAGACTAGGACGAGTTGATCAAGAATATTTTCTACGAGTGCCTAGAGAGAGAATATGATGCTGCCTCGCGCATGATATTAAAATCGTTCTGAGAGATTTTTTAGGCGATGATAGGGAAGGAAGACATCTTTTGCCCAACAACCGGAAAGTTTAGCCTCCACGAGATAACGTCCGATAATGGGTTGGGATTGATAGATTTTGCCGCGGCAAAATACATGGCAGTTAGTAGCACTAGATTTTAACATAAAAATATTCACAAAGTCACATGGCTGTCACCCGAACAAAACACCAGGAACCAAATTGATCACAATGTGATAGATGGAAGGCATTCATCCAGCGTTTTGGATCGATCCGTGGAGCGAATATAGATTCGGATCATAATCTTGTTGCAGCAAAGGTTCGCACCAGTTTGAGCAAGGAGAGAAAAGTACGATCCAACACTGCACGGATGTTCGACATAGAAAAGCTGCAAACACAACAGATGGCAACGGCATACTCCACTAGACTGACCCAACTGCTTGATGGAAGCACTCCTTTTTCCGATAATATCATGGAGCAATGGCAAACTATTGCCCACTCCATGGAAAATGCCGCGAAATTCGTACTTAGGTAACGGAAGCCTTCTCCAAGAAACCCATGGTACGTCCAAGAGTATCGAGATGCTACTAAAGCAATCAGTAGCAACGCACCAGATGAAGGAGAGGTATCGGGAGAAAAGGAGAGAGTAGGAACGTCTATTCCCCAGAAAGAAAAAGAAAATGGAACGACGTGAGTGTGAGCGAATTAAAATGTACAGGAGTCAGAATGAAGTTAGGAAATTCTATCAAAGTATTAAACATCAAATCGATGGCTTTGGTGCAGGCACATCCTCCTGCAGACACAAAGAAGGAAATCTGGTAACTGACAAAGATAGCATGCTGAGGATATGGAAAGAACATTTTACCCAACTGCTAGTGTCCGACGTTGGCGGCGAAGAGGATACCGCAGAAACAATCCCTGATGATGGTATACAATGTTTACCTCCTAGTCAGAATGAGGTCCAAGTAGCAGTGATCCGACTAAAGAACAACAAGGCAGCAGGAGCCGACGAGTTACCAGCTGAACTATTTAAGACCGAAGGCAACACCGCCTTAGGCCCGACATGCATCAGCTTGTCTGGGCAACATGTTTAGAAGAACGCATTCCTGATGATTGAAACCCCAGCATACTATGTCCCATACACAAGAAAGGAGACAAGGCGGAATGTGTCAACTACAGAGGAATAAGTCTCCTTTCCATCGCATACAACAAACTCTCGAGCGTACTGTGTGAAAGATTTTTTTTTTTTTTTTTTTTTTTTTTTATAATTCACTTTATTTGCAATCTATCTTAAAAATACAAGATAATAAGCAAAATTGATCACAGAGATTATTCAATAACAGGTGTTATGTGCTCCAATGAACTACATAACATAAGACACAAACTAATGTTGTAGATTTATATTTTAATTATGGTAAAAGTTTTGGTTTATTATATGCTACTGACTAAGATCTAGTACATGTTTTCTCTTCAGTCTTCTTGTGTCATTGCTGTCGTCCAGAAGGGAAACAGCAAGGGGATTTGGGTGATGACGTAGTCTTTGGAAATAGTTTGTGCTATGTTTACAGATTTCTTCTTTAATAGAGAGCATTTTGAGATCTTTTAAAATATCTTTGTTTCTTACAAACCATGGTGCATTTGTTATTAATCTTAAGGTTTTCGATTGGAATCTTTCTAAAATTTCAATATTTGAATTCTTTGCAGTACCCCATAGTTGAAGTCCATAGGTCCATACTGGTTTTAGTATCGCTTTATACAGGCGTAGCTTGTTATTTAGATTTAGCTGTGATTTTGGTCCAAGGAGCCAGTACAGTTTACGGGTTTTGATTTTTAATTGCTGTTGTTTTGCTTTGATGTGTGCTTTCCAAGTTAGTCTCCTATCTAACGTCATCCCAAGATACTTGACTGTGGAGTTTTGTGGTACAACGTTTCCATGAATTTGCACTGGAGGGCAGTCTTTTCGCCTTGTTGTAAATGTTGTATGTGTTGACTTATCTGAATTAACTTTAATGTTCCATTTGAGAAGCCACTTCTCGAGGTCGTGAATTTGTCTTTGTACAAGACTTGATGCATGGATAGGACACTCACTACAGCCAAATATTGCTGTGTCATCTGCATACGTTGCAAAAGTAACATTGTTTGAGACGGGAACATCTGCTGTAAATATGGTATATAATACTGGTCCTAGCACGCTGCCTTGAGGAATACCAGCCTTGATTTCAAAGAATGGTGACGTTTCATCCTTAACTTTTACATAAAAATGTCTTTTAGATAAATAGCTTTTAAAAAATAAGTAAAATTGAGCTGGCAACAACTTTTTTATCTTGAACAATAGGCCATCATGCCACACACGGTCAAACGCCTGTTGAATGTCGAGAAAAATTGCTGAACAATACTTTTTGTTCTCTAAAGCATCAATTATGACATTAACAATCCGATGACACTGCTCTGGTGTCCCATGATTATGTCGGAAACCGAATTGATGCTCAGGAATAATGTTTTGCTCTTCCAATATTGGCAATAAACGTCTTAAGAATATTTTTTCAAATATTTTAGAGAATATTGACAAAAGGCTTATGGGTCTAAACGATGAGAGCAAATGTTCAGGCTTATTTGGCTTTGGTATCATAATGACTTCAGCGCACTTCCACTGCGTTGGGAAATAGTCAAGCCTCAGCATCGAATTGTAAATGTAAGTTAAAAGCAGAATACCCTTTTTTGTCAAACTTTTAACAACTTTTGAAGTGATTTTGTCATATCCGGGAGACTTGCCGTTTCTAAGATCATTAATCTCACGTTTAACTTCTTGAGGCGTTATATGTTTCAGAGGTAAATGCATTTGACATGGCGAGTTCAAAAAGTTGGATATTTCTTCTTTATCACTTGAAGAATTAAAATCATAAGGAGAAAATATATTATGTAAATGGTTTGCAAAAGCTTCTGCAGTACTTTTTTCGGATCTACACCAGGTACCATCAGGTAATTTAATCAAGGGCTTTCTTTTAACTGGGCGCTTAAGATATTTTGTAGCTTTCCAAATTAAATGGTCGCCGTATATAGAGCTGTTGTTTATTTTCTCCATAAATGAAGCTGTCTTATCGTTTTTGAAGTCAGATAGCACTTTTTTTAGCTCCTTGCAGGCTTTATTAAATAGTCGCTTGTCGATTGCGCTTCTTGTGTTTTGCCATCTCTTTCTTAACCTTCTTTTTTGCCTTATAAGTGACCTTATTTCTGTAGAAATATGCATATTGCTTGTTACATGTTTGTGTGGTTTTAATGTGGATTGAAAAGCAGCTTCGTGAATAAGTCCTGTAAAATATTCCACAGCATTATCAATATCCTCTCCATCCTTGAGTTTTATATTAAGGTTTATATTCGCGTCTAGCCATCGTTGAAATGTTATGATATCAGTACGAGTTGAAAATAAGTTGGAATTACGAGTTTCGGTATTTATTGAAATGTTGTAGTTTATCAAAACAGGGCTATGGTCAGAGCTTAGATCTTCAGAGCTACAAACATCTAAACGATGACTTGGTATTCCTGCGTAAACAGCAAAATCAAGCAGATCCGGAATTTTAAATTGATCGGTAGGCCAATACGTGGGGGATCCAGTAGATAGAACCGAATATTTTTTCTTTGTCAAGCATTTATAAAGTTCTCTTCCCTTTGGATTTATTAGTCTGGAGCCCCACCATGGGTGCTTAGCATTAAAATCTCCTCCTACAATGAATTTGGAACCCATTGACGAAAATATATCTAGGTAGTACTGATACTGAATGCTGTGGCGGGGAGGGAAGTATATAGCGGAAACAATAAAATCACCTGAGTTGCTGCTTACTTTAATACGAGTTGCCTGTACTCTATCTTCTTGAATTCCCTCTAGGGGTTCATATTTAATTGAGCTTTTAATCAAAATGCAGGAACCTGCGTGAGCACGATTGCTTGGATGGCTGGTACTGATAAGGTCGTAACCCCTTATTCGAAAATAAGTCCTATTCGTAAAATGTGTTTCCGACACCAGAAGAATGTCAACATAGTTAGTGTTAAGAAATATTTCAACTTCGTTTTGATGATTTGGAAGCCCATTGGCATTCCATAATGCAATTCTCAGATTTATTTGCATAGTTTAGACACTAATAATGACATCATGCTTATTAAAGAATTGGTTAATTCAATTTGTTTATTGAGTAATGCTTCGATTTTTTCAAAGGAATTGCTTTGAGGGCCATTGTTACCTGATAAAACTTCGGCATACGATGTCTGATTGTGGTTATTCGAATGTATGTTGGCATTCCAAGTAGACGGTAAATTGGGGATATTAGTACTAAATGTATTCATGTTATTCGTGTTGCTATCTCTCTTACTTGCATGTCGCTTCTGAACTAGCTCTTTATAAATTCTGCACCCTTTGTAACTTGCAGTATGACCTCCTAGACAATTACTGCATTGGGGTGGAGTAGTTCTTAGTTTCTTGCACTCAGATGTTGGATGGTTTAGACCACATTTAACACACGTATAAATTTTCCTACAGTATGTCTTACTGTGTCCAAATTGTTGGCATCTGTGACATTGAATGATATCATCCCTTTTTATAGGTGGTTCAATTTTAACCACAGCGTTATATATATACCGGATATTGTATACTTCAGTGTTTTTTGGACCAGGTTCTAAATCAACAAAAAACATTGAAAGAGGACTTTTGTCGAATCTGCTTTTAACATTTACAATATTTCTAACTTTATGACCTTGTTGTTCGACTGCTTGCTTGATAACATCAATAGGTGTTGTAAAATGTAAATTTTTCACTACGACCCTGTACGCTCTCTCCTGCTTTAGCTGATACGTATGGAATAAAATTTTTTTCTCATCAAGATATTTAATCATTGTTCTATATGAATTCACAGACTTTATTGAGAGACGAATTTGGCTATCTTTGAACGATTTATAAGTAAATTCACTTGGAATTATTACCTTTGATATGTCATCTATCATTTTTCTTATATCCATAATATTAGGCAGTATTATTGGAGGTGGTTTTGGTTCGGTGGTCTCGATGTTGTTATTGCTGTTATTTTGATTTTCATCGCTGTTTTCAGTACTTAATATTGCAAATTGATTGTTGCTGGTGCTTGGTTGGTCTTCTTGAGTCGACAAACGTTTTCGTTGATGAAGCAGAGGAGATTCTGCATTGTGTCTTTTTCTCGACGAGACAACTTGCTGCCAGCCTACACAGTTATCATTGCCATTGTTGTTGGAAGCAGTTCCAGCATCATCGCCGTCTTCGCCACCGTCCATGCTGTTGAAACAGCAGAACAGCAGTAGTTGTTGTTGTGATGTTTTTTTTTTTTTTTTTTTTTTATTTTTTGTTGATTTAAAGAAGGTGGTTAGTGTGTTGTTGGTGACTTCAACACACAGTTTGTAAATAGAGTTTTAAAGGTTTGGCACCTTTACGCGAAAAAAAAAGAAAAATATTCAAATTGTCTAGCACTGCACACGACTGGTTGGGATCAATTTAATTTTTTTTTCAATGCCGCTTATAATTCCTCAGTATTCACTAGTTGATTGAATATTGTGTGAAAGATTAAAACCTAAAGTTAATGAGATAGTTGGGCCTTATTTATGCGGCTTCAGACCTGGTAAATCCACCCTAGACCAGATGTTCACACTACGCCAAATTCTGGAAAAGATCCGAGAAGGACAAACCAATAACTACCATCTTTGTATACCCACCACCATAGAATGGGGTATATTAATCTAGTACTTCCGTTTGTAACTCCCCATATATTGTAGTATATATTGGGTTGCCCAAAAAGTAATTGCGGATTTTTTAAAAGAAAGTAAATGCATTTTTGATAAAACTTAGAATGAACTTTAATCAAATATATTTTTTTTACACTTTTTTTCTAAAGCAAGCTAAAAGTAACAGCTGATAAATGACAGAAGAAAGAATGCAATTACAGAGTCACAAGCTGTGAAAAGATTTGTCAATGCCGACTATATGAAAAATCCGCAATTACTTTTTGGGCAACCATATGATCGTCTCGAAATTCTGATTCCAATTAGCCATGTCTATCCGCCCGTCTATCGAAATCACGATAGAGGTCGAACGTGTAAAGCTAGCCATTTGAAATTTTGCACAGATACTTAATATTGATGTAGGTCATTGAAGATTGCAAATGGGCCATATCGGTTCAGATTTGGATATAGCTCCCATATAAACCGATCTCCCGATTTGACTTCCTGTGACCCTGGCAGCCTCAATTTTTATCCGATTTGGCTGAAATTTTGTAAATGGTGTTTTGTTCTGAATTTCAAAAATGGAATCAAGTACCGCAGAAATCGGGGTTTAACCTGATATAGCTCCCATATAAACCGATCTCCCGATTTGACTTCCTGTGACCCTGGCAGCCTCAATTTTTATCCGATTTGGCTAAAATTTTGCACATAGAATTCCTTTATGACTCCCAACAGCGGACCAAACTATGGCCAAGATCGGTCTATAACCTGATATAGCTCCCATATAAACCCATCCCCCGATTTAACTTCCTGAGCCCCTGGAAGCCACAATTTTTGTCCTATTTGGCTGAAATTTTGCACATAGTGTTCAGTGTTGACTTCCAACAATTGTGCCAAGTACGGATAAAATCGGTCTATAACCTGATATAGCTCCCATATAAACTGATCTCCCTTCTTGACTTCATAAGCCCATGGAAACAATTTTCCGCAATTTTCATCCGATTTGGCTGAAATTTTGTAAATGGTGTTCTGTTATGACTCCCAACAACTGTACCAAGTACGTTTCGAATCGATCAAGAACATGATATAGCTCCCATATATACCGATCTCCCGATTTGATTTCTGGATCCCTAACAAGGAGCGATTTTTATCCGATTTGGCTGAAATTTTGCTTAAAGCTGTGACTCCCAACAACTGTACCAAGGACGGTTAAAATCGATCAAGAACATGATATAGCTCCCATATAAACCGATCTCCCGAATTGACTTCTGGAGCCCTTACAAGAAGCGATTTTTATTCGATTTGGCTGGAATTTTGCATATAGTTATGACTCTCAACAACAGCGCCAAGTACCGTCCAATTCGGTATATTTGCAAATTTGCAAATTTTGCCCATAAACATTCCACTAAGGAACAGGGGCAAACTTCTCACATATCAATGAGTGCAGTCCGATTCAAGTTTAAGCTCAATGATAAGGGGGCTTCTTTTTATAGCCGAGTCCGAACGGCGTGCCGCAGTGCGACACCTCTTTGGAGAGAAGTTTTACATGGCATAATACCTCACAAATGTTGCCAGCATTAAGAGGGGAAAACCACAACTGAAAATGTTTTCTGATGGTCTCGCCAGGATTCGAACCAAGGCGTTCAGCGTCATAGGCGGACATGCTAACCTCTGCGCTACGGTGGCCTCCGGTTCGGTCTATAACTAGATATAGCTCCCATATTTTAGCAGAATCCATGATGGTGGGATTCCCAAGATTCGGCCCGGCCAAACTTAGCACAATTTTACTTCTTATTGACTACCAAGCAGCTTTCGAAACCTTTTTACGTTCAAAGGTATTCCAAGCCATGTCTGAGTTTGGTATCCTTGCAAAATTAGTAAGACTCTGCATTTGATGACATTTGCTGATGCGCGTTCCTCAGTAAGAATAGGAAGGAATCTCTCCGAACCATTTAATACCAGTAGAAGTTTCAGACGAGGAGACAGCCTATCTCCTGTGCGATCTCTTAGATATTCTGTTGAAGAAGATTAAACGGGGTGCAAATGTGAGTAGATTTGGCACAAATGTAGAGTACTCCTAAATATCTTTGTGGAATATGGTCTAGGTGCTGGTTCCAAACTTAGGATTTTTTCATAGAAGTTAGACCAAATAAAGGGGACATATACCTATGTAAAGCCATAATGATGGGTACCCAAAGTTTGGCCTGTGAAGTGTATAAAATAAACACATTCGCCTGACCTTTTCTCCATTTTTACTGTTACCACAAAGCAACTTAAAAATATGTTTTATTTGCCGTTGCCAGCATCAAAGACCTGTAACAAATTCGTACAAAAAACTGTGACTAATACAAATTGTCACTCATTTTTTCCACGACAACTTACATGAGCTCTTTGAGAAATGTTTGATATCTTACAAGAGAAAAAATCATGAAAGTGTGAAGCAAATTACCAAATAAAAAGTAAATAATTCCAACCTAAGTATCTGCATAAATACTACTACGCGTATGCAAATACAATACAAATGCGTGTGTAATTACATCCACTCGCTTTGCTCTCACACGCAAAACATTTCCCTGAAAACACGAATGAGCACACACAGCAGTCATAAGTATATGTAGAAGCAAAAAAAAAAAATGAACGTAAATAATACGATTTAACTTCAATTACAATCATTTTAAAAGCATCTTCTCAGGCAAACGAAAGAAAAAAACAACACACGCACACACCCATAACCTACTCTCACAGTTTCTCCCACGGCCATACAGTCACTCAATAACAGCCACATGCACACGTTTTTCTCAAACGAGATGTGCTTTTTGATACAACCATGCTGCTGAAGTGTAGAATAGATGGTCTATGATTTTGTAAACACTTTGTTGTTGTTGTTGGTTAGGCCAAGAGGAAGAGTGTCAAAGCATAAAACGAAGAAAACGATGACAAACCCAGATGTGTAGCATTTAATTTGAGAAGCATGGCTTGATTATGGAAGGGCGTTATCAAACAGAGGGACAAAGAAGATTTTTTATACCCACCACCGAAGGATGGGGGTATATTCATTTTGTCATTCCGTTTGCAACACATCAAAATATCCAATTCCGACCCTATAAAGTATATATATTCTTGATCAGCGTAAATATCTAAGACGATCTAGCCATGTCCGTCCGTCTGTCCGTCTGTCTGTTGAAATCACGCTACAGTCTTTAAAAATAGAGATATTGAGCTGAAATTTTGCACAGATTCTTTTTTTGTCCATAAGCAGGTTAAGTTCGAAGATGGGCTATATCGGAATATATCTTGATATAGCCCCCATATAGACCGATCCTCCGGTTTAGGGTCTTAGGCCCACAAAAGCCACATTTATTATCCGATTTTGATGAAATTCGGGGCAGTGAATTGTGTTAGGCCCATCGACATCCTTCGTTAATTTGGCTCAGATCGGTCCAGATTTGGATATAGCTGCCATATAGATCGATCCTCCGATTTATGGTGTAAGGCCCATAATAGCCACATTCATTATCCGATTTCGCTGAAATTTGGGACAGTGAGTTGTGTTAGGCCCTTTGACATATTTCTTCAATTTGGTTCAGATCGGTTCAAATTTGGATATAGCTGCCATATAGACCGATTTCTTGATTTATAGTTTTGGGCCCATAAAATGCTCATTTATTGCCCGATGTCCCCGAAATTTGGAACAGTGAGTTAAGTTAAGCCCCTTGACATACTTCTGCAATATCGCACATATTGGTCCAGATTTGGATATATAGACCGATATCTAGGTTTTAGGTTTTGGGGCCATAAAAGACGCATTTATTGTCCGAAGTCGCTGAAATTTGAGACAGTGAGTTTGGTTAGGCCCTTCGACGTCCTTCTTCAATTTTGCCCAGATCAGTCCAGATTTGAATATAGCTGCCATATAGACCGATCTCTGGATTTAAGGCCCATAAAAGAGGCATTTATTGTCCGATTTCGCCGAAATTTGGGACAGTGCTTAGTGTTAGGCTCTTCGACATGTTTATGCAACTTGGCCCAAATCGGTCCAGATTTGGATATAGCTGCCATGTAGACCGATATCTCGATTTAAAGTCTTGGCCCCAAAAAAGGCGCATTTATAATCCGATTTCACTGAAATTTGACACAGTGACTTATGTTCGGCTTTTCGACATCCGTGTCGTATATAGTTCAGATCGGTATGAGGTATATGAGTATAAGGTATGAAATTTTCACCGAATTTTGATGAAAGGTGGTTTACATATATACCCGAGGTGGTGGGTATCCAAAGTTCGGCCCGGCCGAACTTAACGCCTTTTTACTTGTTTTTTGTTAACATACTATAACAGAATCAATATTTGTATACCCTACTCAACCACTGTGGTGCAGGGTATTATATTGGGTTGCCCAAAAAGTAATTGCGGATTTTTTAAAAGAAAGTAAATAAATGCATTTTTAATAAAACTTAGAATGAACTTTAATCAAATATACTTTTTTTACACTTTTTTTCTAAAGCAAGCTAAAAGTAACAGCTGATAACTGACAGAAGAAAGAATGCAATTACAGAGTCACAAGCTGTGAAAAAAATTTGTCAACGCCGACTATATGAAAAATCCGCAATTACTTTTTGGGCAACCCATAGCTTTGTGCATTTGTTTGCAACGCTAAGAAGGAGAAGAGCTAGACCCATTTATAAGTATACCGATCGCTTCCTGATTCCGATAGGCTCTCTCCATCTGTCCATCCGTTTGTCTGTCCGTCCGTCCATTTGTCTGTCCATGTATTCTTGTGATCAATGTAAAGGTCGCATTTATTGTCCGATTTTCAAGAAATTTTTTATCCGATTAGCCTTAAAAGGCTGTAGAAAACCACAATTTTTATACCCACCACCATAGGCTGGGGGTATATTAATCTTGTCATTCCTCGAAATATTCGTCTAAGACCCCATTAAGGCTAGCCATATCCGTCCATCCGTCAGTCTGTCGAAATCACGATAGCGGTCGAACGTGTAAAGCTAGCCGCTTGAAATTCTTCACAGATATTTAATATGGATGTAGGTCGTTGGGGATTGCAAATGGGCCATATCGGTTCAGGTTTAGATATAGCTCCCATAAAAACCGATTTACAGATTTGTCATCTTGAACGCCTTGAAGCAGCAATTTTTGTCCGATTTGGCTGATAGTTTGAACAACGACTTCCAATAACTGTGCCAAGTACGGTTCAAATCGGTTTATAGCCTGATATAGCTCCCATGTAAAACAATCTCCCGATTTGACTTTTTGTGTCCTTACAAGCCGGAATTTTTGTCCGATTTGGATGAAATTGAGCATGTGGTGTTCCATTATGATTTCCAACATCTGTGCTAAGTACGGTCTACATCGACTTATAACCCTATATAGCTCACATATAAACCGATCTCCCGATTTGATCCCTTGAGCCACTGGAAGCCGCCATTTTTGTCCGATTTGGCTGAAATTTGTCATAGGGTGTTCCGTTATGACTTTCAAGAACTGTCCCAATTACGGACCGAATCGGTCAATAACCAGATATAGCTCTCATATAAACCGATTTCCCCGATATGACTTCTTGAGCCCTTACAAGCCGCAATTTTCGTCAGGTTTTGCTAAAATTTTGCATATAGCGTTCTTTTACTTGTCAAAAATGTCAAATGCCCCTCATAGTGGCCCACTGTCATTCAATCTGCCCTCACTGATGATGTATTCAAGTCAGAAACTTTCGAGTAATGCAGTGATAAAATGAGTAGTTTATGGTGCTCATGTCCCCCGCCAAACTGCCACCAGCATTGTAAAATGTGCAAAATATGTGCTTGTGCTTACTTGTATCTCTCTCTCTCTCTCTCCCTCTTTCGGCATGACTGTTGGTTGAGACTGTGTAGCTGTATGGCTGTATGCAACTGTGTTGGTTGTATGAGAGTTAATTTTTTTCAGCATTTCATTCATTGCTGTAATGAACATTGAGTTGGATTGGTTGTACGCTTCGTTTCGTTACATAAGTGTAAAAGGGAGTCTTTAAATGTGTGCATGCCTTCGTCAATAAATTACACATTAAAGACACACACAACAGATATTGGCGCGTATTTTGCGCCAAATATAATGTAAGAGAAAAGAAAAAAATCACTTATGCACGCAAACACACTTAAGAAGACAGAATGGGATTTTTTTTTTTTTTTAAATTGTGTTTTTGAACTTTGGAGGAAAAGCAATCACTAAAATTATCTTTAAAATTGGACTGCAAATCAAATTTTATTTCGAAAATAATAAACTGCATGAAAATTGCATAAACACAAAGTTGGCATCAAGGATGATTGAATTGAGTAAACAAAGTTCAATGGGAAAACTTTTGCATAGAGGATACATGCATCGGTGTCATGGCAACCAACTTGGCGACAGATGAACTTATTCTTTAAAGTAAGTTTTGCAAAAAATCCTATTCATCCTTATATCACTACAAAGTTTAATAGCTTGGTGCAACCGCCTCTAAGGCAAAGAAAGAGAAGAACTCTATCAAATATTAACTACACTGATCGGCTTAAAATCATTTTGTAATTCCACTTAGCCATACTACTACCCCTCACTACTTATTCATCTTTCAACTGTTGCTTTAACTTCAATGCGCTTCAAGAGCTATTCTCGCATTCCATTTTGTTAAACTTTTCGTGAAATTAACAGCCATACCCTCGGGAACATTGAGCATAGCCCGCAGGTCAGTTGCTTGAGCCCGATGGTGGTTTTTTCACAGCTTCTGACTTTTTAATTGAGTGGTTCAATGGAAATTACCTTTTGCGTTGCAGCATTCACTGCAATGCCAAGCTGTGATGTGTATGCGGATGCAACATCCGGGGAGCCATTGTTTCAATAAACCACTGACACTGGCACATCCTTTGTAGTCACGGTGATGGTGATGTTGCCATTGCTTTGGCCGCTGCAGTTGTTGGGTGTTAAACAAAGGCCACATGAATGGGGAAAGGAAAAAAAAAACGAAAAAAAATGGAAAAAAGGATGCACTTATTTACCTGCAAGTGAAACAACAAGTAGTAACGCATTAAGTTCGGCCAAACCGTATTTTAAATACCACCAGACCCAAACAGACAGAATACTCCCAGAATTTTATAAAGATAAAAAAATATACATAATTTGTAGACTCACAAGTGAATTTTACGAAGTGTGGCAAGCTAGATGGTAGTGGATAAAAATAAAATAAATAAAAAAAAATGAAATAAATAACATAAAATAAAATAAGATAAAATAAAATAAAATAAAATAAAATAAAATAAAATAAAATAAAATAAAATAAAATAAAATAAAATAAAATAAAATAAAATAAAATAAAATATATAAAATAAAATAAAATAAAATAAAATAAAATAAAATAAAATAAAATAAAATAAAATAAAATAAAATAAAATAAAATAAAATAAAATAAAATAAAATAAAATAAAATAAAATAAAATAAAATAGACCAAAATAAAATAAAATAAAATAAAAAAAATTAAATAAATTAAAATAAAAATAAAATAAAATAAAATAAAATAAAATAAAATAAAATAAAATAAAGTAAAAGAAAATAAAATAAAATAAAATGAAATAAAATAAAATAAAATAAAATAAAATAAAATAAAATAAAATAAAATAAAATAAAATAAAATAAAATAGACCAAAATAAAATAAAATAAAAAAAAAAAATAAAATAAAATCCACCATAGATCGCATTTGTCGAGTTTTGAACCTTATTTGGCACTGTTATTGAAAATCATTATAAAAATGGAAAATTTCATTCCAATCGGATAAGAATTGCGCCCTCTAGAGGCTCAAGAAGTCAAGACCCAAGATCGGTTTATATGGCAGCTGTATCAGGTTATGGAACGATTTGAACCATACTTGGCAGAGTTGTTGGATATCATAACAAAACACGTCGTGCAAAATTTCATTTAAATCGGATAAGAATTGCGCCCTCAAGACCCAAGATCGGTTTATATGGCAGCTATATCAGGTTATTGACGGATTTGAACCAAACTTAGCACAGTTATTCGAAGTCATAGCGAAACATGTCATGCGAAATTTTATTCCAATCGGATAAGAATTGCGCTCTCTAGAGGCTCGAAAAATCTAGACCGAAGATCCGTTTATATGGCAGCTATATCAAAACATGGATCAATACGGCCCATTTAAAATCTTAACCGACCTACACTAATAAGAAGTATTTGTGCAAAGTTTCGAGCGGCTAGCTTTACTCCTTCGAAAGTTAGCGTAATTTCAATAGACGGACGAAAGGACGGACGGAAGGACGGATGGACGGACGGATGGACGGACGGATGGACGGACGGATGGACGGATGGACGGATGGACGGACGGACGGACGGATGGACGGACGGATGGACGGACGGATGGACGGACGGATGGACGGACGGACGGACGGATGGACGGACGGACGGACGGATGGACGGACGGACGGACGGATGGACGGACGGACGGACGGACGGATGGACGGACGGACGGACGGACGGATGGACGGACGGATGGATGGACGGACGGATGGACGGACGGATGGACGGACGGATGAACGGACGGATGGACGGACGGATGGACGGACGGATGGACGGACGGACGGACGGATGGACGGACGGACGGATGGACGGACGGACGGACGGACGGATGGACGGACGGACGGACGGACGGATGGACGGACGGACGGATGGACGGACGGATGGACGGACGGATGGATGGACGGATGAATGCACGGATGGACGGACGGATGGGCGGACGGATGGACGAACGGATGGACGGACGGATGGATGGACGGACGGATGGATGGACGGACGGACAGACTGACGGACGGACAGACTGACGGACGGACAGACTGACGGACGGACAGACTGACGGACGGACAGACTGACGGAAAGACGGACGGACATGGCTATATCGACATGAAATGTCACGACAATCAACAATATATACTTTATGGGGTCTCAGACGAATATTTCGAGTAGTCACAAACAGAATGACGATTCACTCCCATATTTAAGCGAGCAACCCTTGCCACAGCATATTGATGTACCTCTATATTTACAAATAATCAACAAGAAATGTGTGAGTTTTCATAACAGCTACAAAACGCATGGACAAATTTAACCTCTCTTGCTATGCCATTGTCAAGAAAATGCATTTACAAGGGGGCAAAAAGTGGTTGATGTGGTTGGCAAAATCAATGTTTATGCAACTCAAGTACGAGGAACATTCTCTTACATCCAAATGCCCCCTACGTGATGCTTTCACTTCTTACACAGCAGACCAGGACGTGTGGAATCCTTGTTTAATGTTTATGGTGATGTGCATGTATGAGTAATGGCTTCGATATGTTGTGGCATGTCCTAACAACTGCTTACCCGCACAAAATGGCTGTAGCTGCTTAAGTACTCCCAACCACAGGACTCAAAATGCAATATCTCTGTCGTCCTTCAACTTGGTGAGTGTCCTGCTGCTAAGCACAAATCTCAAACAAAAGTCATGCAGGCACATGCACACAGACAGATACTCGGGCAAAACCGCTAACATTCATACACACATCCGTGTAATCAGTGGCCTTTGTGGGCGAGTGGGCGCTAACGTGGCTTAACAACTCAACAACATCACGTTAAGGATATCACTTACGTGAGTTTCATTAAATGTTCTCTTTACTTGCTTGTTTCGAAGTTCATGCTGGAGTCAGTCAGTCAACCAGTCACTGCTGTTAACGTTGTCGATTTCATTTAGCCAAAGCTCTGATGGTTACTGATGGTCGTAGGTAACTTAGAGCTGCCAATTTGGCAGCCACAGCGGTGGCATCTCCAGCACAACCACAATCGATGCTTTGTACAAAGTTTTGCAGTCAGCAGGAAATTCCATTTGTCAAGATGGTCAGTAAGTCGGGAAGCATACAACATAAATCAATAGCATCCATAGAGCGATGTTAAATTTGAAGTTTTAAATTTGTAGAAAATTGTTGAGGGAAAAAATAAAAAATTGAGGAGAATATATAAGGATTCTCCTGATATGAATGAGCAGAGGAACAAGAAATTTGGCATCTTACCCGATTGGGACAGAATGGGTCTTAAATGGAATATACTTTGGAGTAAAGTAAGACTCTGATATAAAACAAGTAAAAGCGTGCTAAGTTCGGCCGGGCCGAATCTTATATACCCTCCATCATGGATCGCATTTGTCGAGTTCTTTTCCCGGCATCTCTTCTTATGCAAAAAAAAAGGACATAAGAAAAGATTTGCTCTGCGATTAGAGCGATATTAAGATATGGTCCGGTTTGGACCACAATTAAATTATATGTTGGAGACCTGTGTAAAATGTCAGCCAATTCGAATAAGAATTGCGCCCTTTAGGGGCTCAAGAAGTAAAATAGAGAGATCGATTTATATGGAAGCTGTATCAGGCTATAGACCGATTCAGACCATAATAAACACGTATGTTAATGGTCATGAGAGAATCCGTCGTACAAAATTTCAGGCAAATCGGATAATAATTGCGACCTCTGGAGGCTTAAGAAGTCAAGATACCACATCGGTTTATATGGCAGCTATATCAGGTTATGGACCGATTTGAACCATACTTGGCACAGTTGTTGGATATAATAACGAAATACGTCGTGCAAATTTTCAGCCAAATCGGATAAGAATTGCGACCTCAAGAGGCTCAAGAAGTAAAGACCCCAGATCGGTTTATATGACAGCTATATCAGGTTATGAACCGATTTGAACCATATTTGGCACAGTTGTTGGATATCATAACAAAATACTACGTGCCGAAACTCATTCAAATTGGATAAGAATTGCGCCCTCTAGAGGCTCAAGAAGTCAAGACCCAAGATCGGTTTATATGACAGCTATATAAGGTAATGGACCGATTTGAACCATACTTGGCACAGTTGTTGGATATCATAACAAAACACGTCGTGCAAAATTTCATTTCAATCGGATAAGGCTCAAGAAGTCAAGACCCAAGATTGGTTTATATGACAGCTATATCAGGTAATGGACCGATTTGTACCATACTTGGCACAATTGTTGAATATCATAACAAAACACGTAGTGCAAAATTTCATCCCAATCGGATAAGAATTGCGCCCTCTAGAGGCTCAAGAAGTCAAGACCCAAGATCGGTTTATATGGCAGCTATATCAAAACATGGACCGATATGGCCCATTTACAATACCAACCGACCTACACTAATAAGAAGTATTTGTGCAAATTTTCAAGCGGCTAGCTTTACTCCTTCGGAACTTAGCGTGCTTTCGACAGACAGACGGACGGACGGACGGACAGACGGACGGACATGGCTAGATCGACATAAAATTTCACGACGATCCAGAATATAAATACTTTATGGGGTCTAAGACGAATATTTCGAGTAGTTACAATCAGAATGACGAAATTAGTATACCCCCCATCTTATGGTGGAGGGTATAAAAATTTCCCTATATGTTTTGGTGGCCGTCCCAACTATAAAATACCACCAAAACTTTCAAACAAACACATTGAACAGGTAAACAAACCCAAGCGAAACGAAAATAAAACTACCCTAAACCAAGCGAAAGGGTACTAAAACTACCCTTACCCAAGGAAAAAGAGTACAACTTGTATCCTTACCCAAGGAGAAGGTTACTTAAACTAGCCCAAACCAAGCGTGAGGGTACTAAAGCTTTCCTAAACCAAAACTTTCCTAAACTAACGTAAACTAAACGTGTGGGTACTAAAACTGCAATAAACCAAGCGTGGGGTTAAAGTACTAATTGTAGCCATATCCAGGGGAAAGAGTAATAATTGCACCTCAACTAAGTGAAAGAGTGCTAACAATAACCTTACCCAAGGAACTGGTTAAGGGAAAGAGTACTACAACTACCTATACCCAAAGGAAGGGTTCTACAACTACCCTTACCGAAAGGAAAGGGTATTACAAATACCCTTACTCAAGGAAAAAGGTACTACGACTAACCTTTCTCTGGTATAACAACAATTACCCAGGGGAAAGGGTACTAAATCTAACTTATCCCACGGAAAAGGGTACTAAGGTATCCTAACCTTAGGATACTACAACTACACATTCCCCAGCA
>NC_081556.1:140254426-140259426 GCF_963082655.1 Stomoxys calcitrans | reverse complement strand
TATGATATCCAACAACTGTGCCAAATATGGTTCAAATCAGTTCATAACCTGATATAGCAGCCATATAATCGAAATATTCATTTGAAACTCCGTAAAGTGTATATTCTTGATCGTCTCGAGATTCTGAATCGATCTTGCCATGTCCGTCAGTCTGTCGAAATCACAAAATATTGAACGCAAAAGTTAGCCACTTGAAATTTTGCACATATACTTAGGTTAGGTTGAAAAGAGGGTGCAGATATTAATCCGTCCCATGCCACTATGGACATACACCTAAGCCAGTCATCGGCTTGTTGTGCCGACCAACCAGCCAAGCCAAGCACGGACCGAATCGGTCCATAAACTTAGCTCCCATTTAACGCAATCTCCTGATTTGACTTCTTGAGCCATTACAATCCTGAATTTTTGTCCGATTTGGATGAAATTTTTCAAGTAGTGTTTTGTTACAACTTCCACTAACTGTGTCAAGTACGGTTCAAATCGGTCTATAACCTGATATAGCTTCCATATAAACCAATCTCCCGTTTTAACTTCTTGAGCCCTTACAAGCCGAAATTTTTGTCGGATTTGGCTGAAATCAAGCATGAAGTGTTCCATTATGAATTGCAACAACTGTGCCGAGTACGGTTCAAATCGGTCTATAACCTGATATAGCTTCCATATAAACCAATCTCCCTATTTGACTTATTGAGTCCTTACAAGCCGCAATTTTTGTTCGATTTGGCTGAAATTTTGCATGGGCGACTTCCAACAACTGTGCCAAATCAGTCTACAACCTGGTATAGCTCCCATACAAACCGGTCTCACGATTATCCTTATTTGGGTCCTAGAAGTTTAAATTTTTGCTGATTTGACAGAAGTTTGGTATGTAGAATAAATGTATGCCCCACAACTTTATTTTGTATAACTTTTTACCAGAATCCATGGTGGTGGGTTACCAAGATTCAGCCCGACCGAACTTAGCACTCATTTACTTGTTTTTGTTTCTTTTTGCAAAAAAGAGTTAATAATTCCTTAAAAGTGGGATGTAGCCAGCTACAAATAGTTCTAGTTAAGTGTTAGACGTTAAATTTTCTATAGGCATTAGGCACTCGACTGGTCCAGGTGGGCGTATACGTTATGTAAATAAAAGTCAAAGCACTCATACGCTATGATGCACCCAGTGGGCATGTAGCGAAAAATTACATGTAAACAGAGGATCTGTATATCGGTTTGTTATACCTTCCACCATAGGATGGAGGTATACTAACTTCGCCATTCTGTTTGTAACACATCTAAATATTGGTTTAAGATCCCATAAAGTATATTAATTCTTGATCGCCATGACATTTTAAATCGATCTAGTCCGTCCGTCCGTCCGTCCGTTCGTCTGTCGAAAGCACGCTCACATGCGAAGGAGTAAAGCTAGGCGCTTGAAATTTTGAACAAATACTTTTTATTAGTCTAGGTCGGTTGGGATTGCAAATGGGTTGAATCGCTCCATGTTTTGATATAGCTGCCATATAAACCGATCTTGGGTCTTGACTTCTTGAGCCTCTAGAGGGCGCACTTTTCGTCCGATTTGACTGCTATTTTGCACGTGGTGTTTTGGCATTACTTTCAAAAACTCTGTTAAATATGGTTTAAATCGATTCATACCCAGATATAGCTACCATATAAAAACCGATCTTTGGTCTTGACTTCATGGGCCTCTAGAGGGCGCAATTCTCATCCGATTTGGCTGAAATTTTGCACATAGTATTTTGTTGTCACTTCCAACAACTGTGCTCAGTATGGTTTAAATCGGTTCATAACCTGGTACAGCTGCCACATACACTGATCTTGGATCTTAACTTCTTGAGCCGCTAGAGGGCGCAATTCTCATCCGATTTGGATGAAATTTTGCATGAAATGTTTTGTAATGATTTCCAACAACTGTGCCTGATATACCTGCCGTTTAAACCGATTTGGAATCTTGATTTTTCGAGCCCCTAGACGACACAATTTTTATCCAATTTGGCTGAAATTTGTATAAATAGTACGGTCAAAATCGGCTGATAAATTGATATAGCTGACATATAAACCGATCTTGGGTCTTGACTTCTTGAGCCTCTAGAGGGCGCAATTCTCATCCGATTTGGCTGAAATTTTGCATGAGGTGTTTTGTTTTGTCTTCCAAAAACTGTGCCAAGTATGGTTTAAATCGTTCCATAATCTGATATAGCTGCCATATAAACCGATCTGGGATCTTGAATTCTTGAGCCTCTAGAGGGCGCAATTCTCATCCGATTTGGCTGACATTTTGCACATGGTATTTTGGTATCACTTCCAACAACTGCGCTTGGTATGGTTCAAATCGGTTTATAAACTGATATAGCTGCCATATAAACCGATCTAGGGTCTTGACTTCTTGAGCCTCTAGAGGGCGCAATCTCATCCCATTTAGCTGAAATTCTACATAAGGTGTTTTGTTATGTCTTCCAACAACCGTGCTAAGTATGGCGTAAATCGGTATAGAACCTGATATAGCTGTCATATAAACCGATCTGGGATCTTGACTTCTTGAGCCTCTAGAGGGCGCAATTCTCATCCCATTTAGCTGAAATTTTACATAAGGTGTTTTGTTATGTCTTCCAACAACCGTGCTAAGTATGGCGTAAATCGGTATAGAACCTGATATAGCTGTCATATAAACCGATGTGGGATCTTGACTTCTTGAGCCTCTAGAGGGCGCAATTCTCATCCGATTGTTTTGGTCAACGGCTTCTCTCATGACCGTCAACATGCGTGTCTAATATGGTCTGAATCGATCAATAGCTTGATACAGCTCCCATATAAACCTATCTCCCGATTTAGCTTCTTGAGCCCTACAGAGCGCAATTCTTATCCGAGTGAATTGAAATATCGCACAATGACTTCTACAATGTTCAGCATTTATTTCTGGCCTGAATCGGACTATTACTTGATAAAGCTCCAATAGCATAACACTTTTTATTCAATAGTCATTGCCTAAAAAGAAATACTGCGCATAGAACCCGACAAATGCGATACATGGTGGAGGGTATATAAGATTCGGCCAGGCCGTCTGTCTGTCCGTCTTTTCATGTTAATTTGTGTACAAGGTACAGGTCGCAGTTTTCATCCGATCGTCTTAAAATTTGGTACAGGCTTGTTTTTCGGCCTAGAGACAAAGCCCATTTAAATTGGAAAAAATCGGTTCAGATCTGGATATAGCTCCCATATATATGTTCGTCCGATTTTCAGTAATAATGCAATAAAATGGTCATTTGTTACCTGATTCTCGCGAAATTTGGCAGGAAGGATTTTTTTACGACTCTCGATATTACTGGTGAATTTCATGGAAATCGGTTTAGATTTAGATATAGCTCTCACATATATGTATCGCCCGATTTTAACTCCTAGGGTCACAGCAAGCGCATTTATTGATCCATCTTGCCAAAATTTTGCAAAACGCTTTCCTTGACGACTACCACAATATACATAGAGTTTTGTCAAAATCGGTTCAGATTTAGATATAGCTCCTATATATATGTTAGTCCGATTTCTAGTAATATTGCAATAAAATTGTCTTTTGTTAACCGATTTTCTCGTAATTCGGCAGAAAGGATTTTCTTTTGACTCTTAATATTACTGGTGAATTTCATGTAAATCGGTCCAGATTTAGATATAGCTCTCTTATATATATATCGCCCGATTTTCACTACTACAGCCATTGCAAGCGCATTTATTGATCCATCTTGCCCAAAATTTTGCAAAACGCTTTCCTCGACGACTGCCACAGTATCTGAGGAGTATGCTCGAAATCGGTTCAGATTTGGATATAGCTCTCATATATATGTTCATCTGATTTTCAGAAATATTGCAAAAAAATCATGATTATTTGTTATCCGATTCTGTCCAATAATTTGCAGGAAGGATTTTCTTATGACTCTCGACTTCACTGGTCAATTTCATAGAAATCGGTCCAGATTTAGATATAGCTGTCATATATGTATATCGACAGATTTTCACCCCAAGAGCCACTGCAAGCGCATTTATTGACCAATCTTGCCAAAATTTTGCGCAACGCTTTCTGGACGACTACCACATTATCTGAGAAGTTTGCTCGAAATCGGTTACGAATTAAATATAGCTCCCATATATACGTTCGTCAGATTTTGGGTAATTTGCCATAATGTTGTCATTTGTCAGTCGTAGTTTTTACAGTTTGAACCTATTTGCTCGAAATGTGATACGGATTGTTTAATAGCACTTCTGGAAACAACCGGAGAGGTGCATCAGAATTGGTTCAGAATTAAATATAGGTCCCACATTGTGCTTATAGGGTAGGTGTAGGGTATTATACAGTCGGCTTCGCCCGACTTTTGACCTTCCTTACTGGTTTTCATTTAGTTTTTTGTTTATTCTATTATATTTTCTTTCAGTGTATATATAATTATATTATTAAGCTCTTCTCACTTTTTTTTCTTAATTTATTACTTTTCTAAACCTAAAATTTTTCTCTCCCTTAATACATAGACACATAATAGCCTTAGTTCAACAAACCATTTAATATCCATGATGAATACTAACTTTAAGGGATGCTATTAAATTGATTAACTCATCGATTTTGGTATATGCCCCCTTCCATTCTTCAAGGGCCTATGTATGCGCCCATACACCCACATGTGTTGACATGTCAATAACATATTGTAATAAATACCATTATTTTTTTGCATATCTTTTGGCTCTTTGCAAAAAGGTTACCATATCAACCAGCCCTCGGCTAGAGTAGGTGGGGATAATGGATGGCAACGTCTCTTAAAATCATTTGCTAGGGCATTTCTCTTAAATGGTTGCCACCTTAACATCTCCATGCAAAGTTATAATTAAATTGAAATGTTGCACGTTTTGTCGGCAACGCCAACAAAAAATTTTAATTGAATTTGGGCATACATAATCCATTACGTTCAGTATTTTATAGACTATGGCAGGAAAGCGTTAACATCAACCGACAGGAA
>NC_081556.1:140057754-140254226 GCF_963082655.1 Stomoxys calcitrans | reverse complement strand
GTCCTAATCGTTCTATTGGTTGCCCAAAAAGTAATTGCGGATTTTTTAAAAGATAGCAAATGCATTTTTAATAAAACTTAAAATGAACTTTAATCAAATATACTTTTTTTTACACTTTTTTTCTAAAGCAAGCTAAAAGTAACAGCTGATAACTGACAGAAGAAAGAATGCAATTACAGGTCACAAGCTGTGAAAAAATTTGTCAACGCCGACTATATGAAAAATCCGCAATTACTTTTTGGGCAACCCAATATAAACAGATGTTACTCCCATATAAACCGATCCTTGGATTCGACTTCATGAGCCTATAGAAGCATCAATCTTTATGCGATTTGGCTGAAATTTGAAACAAAGTCTTACATGATGACTTTCAACATCCATTCTAAGTACGGTCCTAATCGGTCTATAAACAGATGTAGCCCCTATATAAACCGATCCTTGGATTTGACTTCTTGAGCTCTTAGAAGCCTCAAATTTTATGCGATTTGGCTGAAATTTGAAATAAAGACTTGTGTTATGACTTGCAATACCCCTGCTAAGTATGATTTGAACCGGTCCATAAACAGGTATAGCCCCCATATAAATTGATCCCCGGATTTGATTTCTTGAGCCCCTAGAAGTCTCAATTTTCATTCGATTTGGATCAATTTTGCAACAAAGACTTGTGTTATGACTTTCAACATCCATACTGAGTATGATTCCAATCGGTCTCTAAACAGATATAGCCCCCATATAAACTGATCCCCAGATTTAATTTCCGGAGGGCCTAGATGTCTCAATTTTCATCCGATTTGGATGAAATTTGGAACAATTACCTGCATAATGTCTTTCAATATTCATGCCAAGTATGCTTCGAATCGGTCTATAAACTGGTATAGCCCCCATATAAACCGATCCCCGGATTTGACTTCTTCAACCCTTAGAAGCCTAAATTTTCATCTGATTTGACTGAAATTTGACCCAAAACCCTATGTTAAGACCTATAACATCAGTTTCAAGTTTTATCCGAATCGGTTAATATGGTGATATAGCCCTCCTCCTAGGTACCGATATCCCCATATGACTTCTTGAGTCCAAAATAATTCAAATATTGGGTTGCCCAAAAAGTAATTGCGGATTTTTCATATAATCGGCGTTGACAAATTTTTCACAGCTTGTGACTCTGTAATTGCATTCTTTCTTCTGACAGTTATCAGCTGTTACTTTTGGCTTACTTTAGAAAAAAAGTGTAAACAAGTAAAAGCGTGCTAAGTTCGGCCGGGCCGAATCTTATATACCCTCCACCATGGATCGCATTTGTCGAGTTCTTTTCCCGGCATCTCTTCTTAGGCAAAAAAGGATATTAGAAAAGAGTTGCTCTGCTATTAAAACGATATCAAGATATGGTCCGGTTCGGACCACAATTAAATTATATGTTGGAGACCTGTGTAAAATTTCAGCCAATTCGTATAAGAATTGCGCCCATTGGGGCTCACGAAGTAAAATAGAGAGAACGATTTATATGGGATCTGTATCGGGCTATAGACCGATTCAGACCATAATAAACACGTTTGTTGATGGTCATAAGAGGATCCGTCGTACAAAATTTCAGGCATATCGGATAATAATTGCGACCTCTAGGGGTCAAGAAGTCAAGATCCCAGATCGGTTTATATGGCAGCTATATCAGGTTATGAACCGATTTGAACCTTATTTGACACAGTTGTTAAAAGTAAAAATAAAATACGTCATGCAAAATTTCAGCCAAATCGGATAGGAATTGCGCACTCTAAAAGCTCAAGAAGTCAAATCCCCAGATCTGTTTATATGACAGCTATATCAGGTTATAGACCGATTTCAACCATACTTGGCACAGTTGTTGGATATCATAACGAAATACTTCGTGCAAAAATTCATTCTGATCGGATAAGAATTGTGCCCTCTAGAGGCTCAAGAAGTCAAGACCCAAGATCGGTTTATATGGCAGCTATATCAGGTTATGGACCGATGTAAACCATACTTGGCACGGTTGTTGGGTATCATAACTAAACACTTCGTGCGAAATTCCATTCCATTCGGATAAGAATTGCTCACTCTAGAGGCTCAAGAAGTCAAGACCCAAGATCGGTTTATATGGCAGCTATATCAGGTTATGGGCCGATTTAAACCATACTTGGCACAGTTGTTGGATATCATAACAAAACACGTCGTGCAAAATTTCATTCCAATCGGATAATAATTGCGCACTCTAGAGGCTCAAGAAGTCAAGACCCAAGATCGGTTTATATGGCAGCTATATCAAAACATGGACCGATATGGCCCATTTACAATACCAACCGACCTACACTAATAAGAAGTATTTGTGCAAAATTTCAAGCGGCTAGCTTTACTCCTTCGGAAGTTAGCGTGCTTTCGACAGACAGACGGACGGACGGACGGACGGACTGACGGACTGACGGACGGACGGACGGACGGACGGACGGACGGACAGACGGACGGACATGGCTAGATCGACATAAAATGTCACGACGATCAAGAATATATATACTTTATGGGGTCTCAGACGAATATTTCGAGTAGTTACAAACAGAATGACGAAATTAGTATACCCCCCATCTTATGGTGGAGGGTATAAAAAGGTATATTTGATTAAAGTTCATTCTAAGCTTTATTAAAAATGCATTTACTTTCTTTTAAAAAATCCGAAATTACTTTTTGGGCAACCCAAATATGGGTATATTTTTAGGTAAATCCATGGTGGTGGCTGGGTTCCCAAGATTCGGCCTTTCCAAACTTAATGCTTTTTACTTGTTTACTTGAATCACACAAAAAACCCTCTCCTCTAGTTACCAAAAACCCCATGGTACATTGCCCATTGCCCACATAATGAACCTACGTAAAAATTTTTTTAAATTTTGCTACATTTTCCATTTAAAAATGTAGCCTTAAATTGTGTTACTGCGAATTCGCACAATCACGCTTGGATGCCTCTTAATGCAAATATGTGTGCATGGCTGAATGACTACATATACTACACGGGTTGACCACATACACCACGTGGTTAACGCCATCATAAAACGGAGATTAAATAAAAAAGCAATTTTATTTGTGGTTTTTTTTTTTCCCCGCCACAGAAAAAAGTTTTAAAGCCATTTTTCTCTGACTTAGGAAGACAAAAAAATACTCACTTGAAATGATAAGTGGCATTTTCATAGCCGAAAAAGGGCACCGTATAGGTCAACATCCAAATATTGCCACCCCCACAATCGTAGTAGGGCTTAGACCAGCGACCATCCTCATATTTCACCGCCAAGGTGTCGTCCTCAATACGCTCATCTGTCTTGTTCGAGTAGAGGTGAAAGGCTGTAATTAAAGAAAATCATTGAAGTAGTTATTAAAGGTCATTTAAGGGAATTTTGGCGATTTTTCCCCCTCCCCCTCTCAACAACCTAAAGGAGAAAATCTCATTTTAATTTGTTACAGTTGATTAAAATGCCATTATTAAAGTTATAATTAAAATGCAATTAATTTTCGGCTTAAAACATCAAGTACTATGGCATACACACATGCCGTTGCCAAGTGAGCATACACATACACAACACATCGATATGCGTGTGAGTGTGTGTGTGTGACGGTGCGCACACAAGCATCTATAATAAATTGAAGCATTCTCTTTAAATAACATCTGCCAATTTAAATTCCATCGTTATACTTGCTGTCGTTATTTGGCCTAGGGCCAAAGTTCTTCGTTTATCGTAAATAGGAAACGGAAATTGAAAATACATACCCACAGTAAACTGGCAATGACACCACCATAAGCTTATGCACATGGTTGAGAAGTTGCTTCAACAACAGATGCGGTTGTATAGTGAAATCGAATTTATTTGCAAAATACAATAAGTAAAAGCGGGCCAAGTTCGGCCTGGCCGAATATTATATACCCTCCACCATGGATCGCATTTGTCATAATCTTTGCTCGATATCTATTTATAGACAAACAAAAGGGAATGGATAAGAATTAATATGCTATTGGAGCTATATCGGGTTATGAACATATTGAGGCCATACTTGATTTGGCTGTTGAAGACCAAAGTGGAGGTCATTTGGAAGTCATTTCAGCCAGGCTGAATTGAAGTTTTCCTATGGAAAACCTCATTCAGCCAGGCAGAATTGAAGTTTTCCTATGGAAAACCTCATTCAGCCAGGCAGAATTGAAGTTTTCCTATGGAAAACCTCATTCAGCCAGGCTGAATTGAAGTTTTCCTATGGAAAACCTCATTCAGCCAGGCTGAATTGAAGTTTTCCTATAGGAAAACCTCATTCAGCCAGGCTGAATTGAAGTTTTCCTATAGGAAAACCTCATTCAGCCAGGCTGAATTGAAGTTTTCCTATAGGAAAACCTCATTCAGCCAGGCTGAATTGAAGTTTTCCTATAGGAAAACCTCATTCAGCCAGGCTGAATTGAAGTTTTCCTATAGGAAAACCTCATTCAGCCAGGCTGAATTGAAGTTTTCCTATAGGAAAACCTCATTCAGCCAGGCTGAATTGAAGTTTTCCTATAGGAAAACCTCATTCAGCCAGGCTGAATTGAAGTTTTCCTATAGGAAAACCTCATTCAGCCAGGCTGAATTGAAGTTTTCCTATAGGAAAACCTCATTCAGCCAGGCTGAATTGAAGTTTTCCTATAGGAAAACCTCATTCAGCCAGGCTGAATTGAAGTTTTCCTATAGGAAAACCTCATTCAGCCAGGCTGAATTGAAGTTTTCCTATAGGAAAACCTCATTCAGCCAGGCTGAATTGAAGTTTTCCTATAGGAAAACCTCATTCAGCCAGGCTGAATTGAAGTTTTCCTATAGGAAAACCTCATTCAGCCAGGCTGAATTGAAGTTTTCCTACAGGAAAACCTCATTCAGCCAGGCTGAATTGAAGTTTTCCTATAGGAAAACCTCATTCAGCCAGGCTGAATTGAAGTTTTCCTATAGGAAAACCTCATTCAGCCAGGCTGAATTGAAGTTTTCCTATAGGAAAACCTCATTCAGCCAGGCTGAATTGAAGTTTTCCTATAGAAAACCTCATTCAGCCAGGCTGAATTGAAGTTTTCCTATAGAAAACCTCATTCAGCCAGGCTGAATTGAAGTTTTCCTATAGAAAACCTCATTCAGCCAGGCTGAATTGAAGTTTTCTTATAGAAAACCTCATTCAGCCAGGCTGAATTGAAGTTTTCCCATGGAAAACCTCATTCAGCCAGGCTGAATTAAAGTTTTTCCATGGAAAACCTCATTCAGCCAAGCTGAATTGAAGTTTTCCCATGGAAAACCTCATTCAGCCAGGCTGAATTAAAGTTTTTCCATGGAAAACCTCATTCAGCCAAGCTGAATTGAAGTTTTCCCATGGAAAACCTCATTCAGCCAGGCTGAATTGAAGTTTTCCCATGGAAAACCTCATTCAGCCAGGCTGAATTGAAGTTTTCCTATGGAAAACCTCATTCAGCCAGGCTGAATTAAAGTTTTTCCATGGAAAACCTCATTCAGCCAAGCTGAATTGAAGTTTTCCCATGGAAAACCTCATTCAGCCAGGCTGAATTGAAGTTTTCCCATGGAAAACCTCATTCCTAATAACTGTTTGTCTTCTAGCAGGCGTTTGGTTGATGGTATACCAGCCTCGTTTTGTTTGATTTCGGCCATAATAATTGTAATAAAGTCTATAATTTTCTGTGGTCACTTGACCAGTACAATGAACATTTATTGTGGTTGCTGTTGTTGCATTTTAATTACAATAATTGAATGCGATATCAAATAAAATTATGGGTCATAGGCGGCTTAACTGCTCGCTGTACTCGAACCACTTTGTAAAAGCGGCTGATTTATAATTTTCAACATACCAATGACAACCACATGAATTTAATTAAAGGTGGCTGTGAAATCAATGGTCGTGTTGTATCGTTGATTCTATTTAGGTGAGAGAGGTGAAAGTTTGCGCAAAATTTATAATGATAGGCTATTAACCGCATTATACAGGCGTAAATGCATACACATGAGCAAAAATAGCAAAAAGGATTTATAAATTTGCTATTATTGACATAATTTGAGCAAAACTTTAAAGATTTCCAAATGTAAACATTTTGTTACCCTCTTCTCTTGCATCTGCCCTTTCTAGTTTCAATGGGTAATGTGTGTATTTGCTTTGCAAACACAACATCAAAGATATTTCCCCTTGGCTACATCATTAGGCAACCCATTCCACTAAAATCCTAATTCCTTTGATACACTTTTCCACCAGGCAAGAAAAAAATTATCAAAACAAATTTTTTCACACACATACAGAAATATTGCACATACATGTACATAAGGACAACGCTTAACTACGTCTGATTGACACATGGTGGTGGATAAGGAAGCCTCCATAGTTTTTTATGATGGCGGAAGGAAAAATGAAATAAAAAATAAATAAAAATAAAAAAATCAAGGCCACATTTTAATGTCGTTGTTAACCACATTGCCTTGTAACTCATATAGTTTCAATATTTGCAAACGTTTTTTTTTTTCTTATATTAAAAGATATATGAGAATTCGACTGAGGGCAAATGCCATGGAAATTCAAGGACAACATTAAAGTTTGAACGAAATATTTAAGAAAAGTTTCTACGAGACTTTGAAGAAGAAAGCAAATGGGTGATTGGTTTATATGCTGGCTAAAACTACTCATAGACCCACCTGGACAGTATATGGTGTTGGGGTTAACGAACTTAGGTGTAGATTATAGACAAACAAGTAAAAAGGTGTTAAATTCGGTCGGGCCGAACTTCGGATACCCACCACCTCGGGTATATATGTAAACCACCTTTCCCCAAAATCCGGTGAAAAATGCATACCATATGCCCCTTAGCAGCCATATCGAAATATGTTCCGATTTGGACCAAATACTTATAAGTACAAGTCATTGTTCAATTGTGTATAACAAAATAATCTGAACCATATACGACACGGATGTCGAAAAGCCTAACAAAAGTCAATTTGTCAAATTTCATTGAAATCGGATTATAAATGCGTCTTTTATGGAACCAAGACTTAAAATCGAGATATCGGTCTATATGACAGCTATATCGAAATCTGGAGCGTTTCGGGCCAAGTTTCAGAAAAATGTCGAAGAGCCTAACACAACTCACAGACCCAAATTTCGGCGAAATTGGACAATATATGCGCCTTTTATGGCCCCAAAACCTTAAATCAAGAGATCGGTCTATATGGCAGCTATATCCAAATCTGGACCGATTTGTGCCATATTGCAGAAAAATCGAAGAGCCTAACACAACTCATAGTCCCAAATTTTGGCGAAATCGGACAATATATGCTCCTTTTATGGGCCCAAAACCTTAAATCGAGAGATCGGTCTATATGGCAGCTATATTCAAATCTGAACCGATCTGGGCCATATTGCAAAAGTGTGTGGAGGGGCTTAACTTAACTCACTATCCCAAATTTCGGTGACATCGGACAATAATTGCGCCTTTTATGGGCCCCAAACCTCACTTTGATAGATCAATCTGTATGGCAGCTATATCCAAAACTTAACCAATCTGAGCAAAATTAAAGAAGGATGTTGGCTGTCCTAGCGCAACTTACTGTCCCTAATTTCAGCAAAATCGTATAATAAATGTGGCATTTATGGGTCTAAGATCCTAAAACGGCGGATCGGTCTATATGGCAGCTATATCCAAAACTGGGCCGATCGGGGCCATTTTGAAGAAGAATGTCGAAGGGTCTAACACAACTCACTGTCCCAATGTTTTGCAAAATCGGATAATATATGTGGCATTTAGGGGCCTAAGATCCTAAATCGGCGGATCCTTTTATATGGCAGCTATATCCTCAAATTTCAGCAAAATCGGATCATAAATGTGGCTATTACGGTTCTAAGACCCTAAAACGAAGGATCGGTCAATATGGCAGCTATATCCAAATCTGAACCGATCTGGGCCAAATTGCAGAAGAATGTCGACTGGCCTAACACAACTCACTGTGTCAAATTTCAGCAAAATCGGATAATAAATGTGGCTTTTATTGGCCTAAGACCCTAGATCGGCGGATCGGTCTATATGGGGGCTATATCAAGGTATTGTCCAATACAGCCCATTTTCGAACTTAACCTGCTTATGGACAAAAAAAGAATATGATGTAGGGATATGAGGTTGTCCGTCCACCGCTCCGTCCACCCCTCCGTCCACCGCTCCGTCCACCCCTCCGTCCACCCCTCCGTCCACCCCTCCGTCCACCCTCCGTCCACCCCTCCGTCCACCCCTCCGTCCACCCCTCCGTCCACCCCTCCGTCCACCCCTCCGTCCACCCCTCCGTCCACCCCTCCGTCCACCCCTCCGTCCACCCCTCCGTCCACCCCTCCGTCCACCCCTCCGTCCACCCCTCCGTCCACCCCTCCGTCCACCCCTCCGTCCACCCCTCCGTCCACCCCTCCGTCCACCCCTCCGTCCAACCCTCCGTCCAACCCTCCGTCCACCCCTCCGTCCAACCCTCCGTCCACCCCTCCGTCCACCCCTCCGTCCACCCCTCCGTCCACCCCTCCGTCCACCCCTCCGTCCACCCCTCCGTCCATCCGCCCCTCCGTCCATCTGTCGAAATCACGATAGCCGTCGAACACTTTAAGCTAGCCACTTGAAATTCTGCATATATACTTAGTATTGATGTATGTGATTGGGATAGTAAATAGTTCATGTCGGTTCAGATTTGGATATAGCCCCCATACCGATCCCCCGATTTGACTTCTTGAGCCCCTAGGAGCCTCAATTTTCATCTGATTTCGCTGAAATTTGGAACAAAGACTTGAGTTATGACTTCCATAATACATGCCAAGTATGATCGGATATGTCTTTAAATAAATATAGCCCCCATATATATATAGCCCGATTCCCCCATTTAACTTCTTTAGCATCTAGAAGCCTCTATTTTCCTCCAATGTAGCTGAAGTTTGGGTCAAAGACTTTTGTTTTGATTTCCACCATCCATGCCTAGTATGATCCGAATCGTTCTATAAACCATATATAACCCCCATGTAAACCGATATCCAGTTTTGACTTCTTGCTCCTTTTGAGGCCTAAATTTTCAACCGATTTGGTTGAAATTTGACCCTAGACCCTCCCGGACCCACCCCCTTACCCCAAAAGTACTACCAAAAATAAAAGTGGACCGATCGGGACAATATGGGACTCAAATGAAAGGTACTCAGGAGTAGAGTACGAATTTAATATTAAAAATGGGGTCCAAGTAACTGGGGGGCCGACCCAACCCCAAAAACCCCCTAAAAAAGGCTTTTTATACGATCATGACAATATGGGTCTCAAATGAAATGTACTCGGAAGTAGATTAAGAATATGGTCATGACGGAGAAATAGGCTTTATAATTTGTTGATTTCGGAAGGGGGCAGACCCTCCCCCGCTACCCAAAAACACCACCCAAAATCAAAAGTGGACCGATAATGACAATATGGGTATCAAATGCAAGGTATTGGAAAATAGAATACGAATATGGTATTTAAATTTGGGTCTAAGTACCCATCAGGCCGCCCCAATCCCAAAATTCCCCCAAACAGACATATTGGACGTTCATGTCAATATGGGCCTCAAACGAATCTGGCTTTCAATTTTGTCCGATGTCATCGCCAGGATTTGAACGCAGGCGTTCAGCGTTATAGGCGGACATAGGCTACAGTGGCAAGAAGTCGATATACACATTCAGGGCGAAGTGTCCCAACCCTAAATGATATTAAAGAGTTAAAGAAGACGCAGAGAAGCGGGCCGGCGGCAGCTCACTTACTTTTTTGGTATTTAATGACGTTTTTTAACCTTTTTCTAGAAGAATTAAACACCCTGCATTAATTCTGCACTTCAAACAAGTCAAGAGAACCCAATTTTTTTTATAGTTCTTCGTTTGCAATCACCACTTCAAAATATCACACACAAACAGACTTAAGATTGCCTCTTAACCTATATGCTTCAATATTGACTTTTTCAAAGCACATACATATGTATATAACGACATGCGTATGTGTGCCTTAGAAATTATGCGTGTGCATGTGTTAATGGCACTTTTCTTTTGTTTATTTCCCTCTATGCTCCCATGCCTTTGTTTTTCCTTTAGCCATGTGATTTCTTTTTAGATTGTAGATTGGCAAGGAGGACGCTAGAGATTGTTTGTCTGGACCTTCGTTTCTTCTGGTTGATGATATTGTTGTTGTTGTTGTTGTTGATGATATTGTTGTTGTTTCTGTTGTTGCCGTGCTCATTAGCATACATGGGACTCTTTTGATTGTGTGTTTACTTCATTAGCATACAGAATATAAAACGCTATTGACTCTTCTATACGTTTGTGGTCCTTTCTCAGCTCTCACATGCAGTAATTGTTGCGATTATTGTTTTGAAAAAAGGAAGTGGGAGAGAGGGCGAGGGGGAAGGGAGAAACAATGTACACTAAGAAGCTTAGTTGACATAAATTCTAAAGTCAGTTTGATTTTATTCTTGGAGATTGTTTAAATTATACCTACACACACATATACTAGCACTCTTATGAGCACACATTCAAGTGGTTTGTGAGCACTCATTTGGATTGTTGCCATAATGGAAGAGCGCTCTCATTTCGCATAGTCAACAATGATATTAGATATTTGAATTTTTTTCAAACCAATTGTAATGAAGTCCATATATCTTCAACCGCATTAATAGGGAGGGTCAATCACTCGGTATATGGTAATTTCAAGTCTTTGCTGTTTAAGGTCAATTTGGATTTGCATAAAGATTTTATTGAATGTATAAAGCACAGAAGACTTGAATTAAAATTTTTATTATAAGAAGTAAAAATATTTAAAATTTTTCCAAGCCGCAACCTGGGTGAAATTCAAAGTGATGCCTGGATGTTTGTTCGTATGAGGTTTTCACAAAATATAGAGTTTAGCATTGCGGTGATGATGGGAGGGAGGGGAGGACCCTCCCCTTTGCCATCACCTTCACAAAAACAGATCTCAGGGATATGTGCACTAATCAAAGCGAAAAAATGTTTGCAATCTTTTGGTAACCCAAAATAACACCAGGTGGAACGCCCCACTGAAAATCTCACCAAAAGGACATGTTTGCCGATTGAGACAATATTGGTATCAAATGAAAGGATTCTGGCATTAAAGTATGAATTTGTCAACTATCTTGAAAATATCTACCTTATGGAAGGTTAGGTTAGGTAAGGTTTAAGTGGCAGTCTGCCATTAGACTTACTTAGAAGTATTGGTCCATTGCAATACCACAGGAACAGAAAAAGGAAGATGCCTTCTAGTTCCTGCTGTTAAACCTACCACATCACTTTAAAAAGCCCATCAGTGTTCGCGAGTGTTCACATCCTCTAAATCAGACAGGTTTTCAAAGAAATAAGAACCTTAAGTGGAACTCTTTGCCAGACTGCCAGTGCGGGACACACATACAGAAGGTGTTCTATAGTCTCTTCTTCTTCGATGTCCTCACAGCTTTGTGCAAAATTCGTTTCTGTCAACTTTCAGTCTGTCAGCATGTTTTCCGATCAGAACTTCACGTTACACTCTGCCAGAATTTGTCCCACAAACGATTCACTGACTCTTTACAATGGTCAATATCTATCGACGTTGTAGATATTAAGCAGTGGGAGGCTCTTGATGTTCTGGGCATGAAGATTCAATGTGATGCCCGTTGGTCAATACACGTATTCAAAGTGTCGAAGGAAGCATTTAAGTGCTTGGGCTTTCTAAAGGGGTGTCAGAGGTATTTCACTCCCTCTGATCTTCTTAAAATCTACCCTACGTACATGGGCCGGAGCTCCAAAATCAAAATCATCCTGGTAGCTGCTTGACCGTATCCCGAGGCGGTCGTTGGTGTTGATTGGAGATGGTAGGGTATCCAACTGAATTGTTTCCCTTGAGCATCCTCGAAATGTGGGATGTGTGATGCTATTTTATCGATGCTTCCACGGTGTGTGTTCTTCGGAAATCAGTCTTCTGATTCTTGACTTGAGGATGTTTTGTCAGAAATACAGGATTTTCTAGAAGGGCGCACCAATTTTTAATCGATTGGCCAACTGATCGGAGCATGCACTACCGAGATAATTCTTTTTTCGCAAGGACAGTTCATATGTGGAATCGACTTCCGGCGTATGTTTTTCCCGCTACTTACGACATCTAGAAATTCAAAGCAAAACTCAATAAACACTGCACCCTCCTTCCCACCTTTCCTTCCCCCTCTTTCCTTCCCCCCTCTTTCCTTCCCCCCTCTTTCCTTCCCCCCTCTTTCCTTCCCCCCTCTTTCCTTCCCCCCTCTTTCCTTCCCCCCTCTTTCCTTCCCCCCTCTTTCCTTCCCCCCTCTTTCCTTCCCCCCTCTTTCCTTCCCCCCTCTTTCCTTCCCCCCTCTTTCCTTCCCCCCTCTTTCCTTCACCCCCTCTTTCCTTCCCCCTCTTTCCATCCCCCCCTCTTTCCATCCCCTATTTCCTTCCCCCCTCTTTCCTACCCCGGCCCTTTCTTCCCCCCCTTTCCTTACCCCCCTTTCCTTACCCCCCTTTCCTTACCCCCCTTTCCTTACCCCCCTTTCCTTACCCCTCTCTCCTTACCCCCCTTTCCTTACCCCCCTTTCCTTACCCCCGTTTCCTTACCCCCTTTCCTTACCCCCGTTTCCTTACCACCGTTTCCTTACCCCCGTTTCCTTACCACCGTTTCCTTACCCCCTTTCCTTACCCCCATTTCCTTACCCCCCTTTCCTTACCCCCCTTTCCTTACCCCCCTTTCCTTACCCCCTTTGCTTACCCACCTTTCCTTACCCACTTTTCTTACCCCCCCTTTCTTACCCCCTTTTCTTACCCCCCTTTCCTTACCCCCTCCCCCCCCCTTTCCTTAAATATACCTTGAGTGTTGGTTGATTCAAAAAAAAGTAAAAGCGTGCTAAGTTCGGCCGGGCCGAATCTTATATACCCTCCACCATGGATCGCATTTGCCGAGTTCTTTTCCCGGCATATCTTCTTAGGCAAAACAGGATATAAGAAAAGATTTGCTCTGTCATTATTATATTATAACATGTTGGAGACCTGCGTAAAATGTCAGCCAATTCGAATAAGGATTGCGCCCTTTGAGGGCTCAAGAAGTAAAATAGAGAGATCGTTTTATATGGGAGCTGTATCGGGCTATAGACCGATTCAGACCATAATAAACACGTATGTTGATGGTCATGAGAGAATCCGTCGTTCAAAATTTCATTCCAATCGGATAATAATTGCACACTCTAGAGGCTCAAGAAGTCAAGACCCAAGATCGGTTGATATGGCAGCTATATCAGGTTATAAACCGATTTGAGCCATACTTGGCACATTTATTGGATATCATAACAAACTACGTCGTGCAAAATTTCATTCCAATCGGATAAGAATTGCTCACTCTAGAGGCTCAAGAAGTCAAGACCCAAGATCGGTTGATATGGCAGCTATATCAGGTTATAAACCGATTTGAACCATACTTGGCATAGTTGTTGGATCTCATAACAAAACACGTCGTGCAAAATTTCATTCCAATCGGATAAGAATTGCACATTCTAGAGGCTCAAGAAGTCAAGACCCAAGATCGGTTTATATGGCAGCTATATCAAAACATGGGCCGATTTAAGCCATACTTGGCAAGGTTGTTGGATATCATAACAACACACGTTGTGAAAAATTTCATTCCAATTGAAAAAGAATTGTGCACTCTAGAGGCTCAAGAAGTCAAGACCCAAGACCGGTTTATATGGCAGCTATATCTAAACATGGACCGATATGGCCTATTTACAATACCAACCGACCTACACTTATAAGAAATATTTTTGCAAAATTTCAAGTGGCTAGCTTTACTCCTTCGGAAGTTAGAGTGCTTTCGACAGACAGACGGACGGACGGAATGACGGACAGACGGACGGACATGGCTAGATCGACATAAAATGTCGCGACGATCAAGAATATATATACTTTATGGGGTCTCAGACGAATATTTCGAGTAGTTACAAACAGAATGACGAAATTAGTATACCCCCCATCTTATGGTGGAGGGTATAAAAATTAAATAAAATAAAAACAAGTAAAAGCGTGCTAAGTTCGGCCGGGCCGAATCTTATATACCCTCCACCATGGATCGCATTTGTCGAGTTCTTTTCCCGGCATCTCTTCTTAGGCAAAAAAAAGGTTATAAGAAATGATTTGCTCTGCTATTAGAGCGATATTAAGATATGGTCCGGTTTGGACCACAATTAAATTATATGTTGGAGACCTGTGTAAAATGTCAGCCAATTCGAATAAGAATTGCGCCCTTTGTGGGCTCAAGAAGTAAAATAGAGAGATCGATTTATATGGGAGCTGTATCGGCCTATAGACCAATTCAGACCATAATAAACAGGTATGTTAATGGTCATGAGAGAATCCGTCGTACAAAATTTCAGGCAAATCGGATAAGAATTGCGCCCTCTAGAGGCTCAAGAATTCAAGAACCAAGATCGGTTTATATGACAGCTATATAAGGTTATGGACCGATTTGAACCATACTTGGCACAGTTGTTGCATATCGTAACAAAACACGTGGTGCAAAATTTCATTCCAATCGGATAAGAATTGCGCACTCTAGAGGCTCAAGAAGTCAAGACCCAAGATCGGTTTATATGGCAGCTATATCAAAACATGGACCGATTTGAACCATACATTGCACAGTTGTTGGTTATAATAAAAAAACACGTCGTGCAATATTTCATTCCAATCGGATAAGAATTGCGCCCTCTAGAGGCTCAAGAAGTCAAGACCCAAGATCGGTTTATATGGCAGCTATATCAAAACATGGACCGATATGTCCCATTTACAATACCAACCGACCTACACTAATAAGAAGTATTTGTGCAAAATTTCAAGCGGCTAGCTTTACTCTTTCGTAAGTTAGCGTGCTTTCGACAGACAGACGGACGGACGGACGGACGGACGGACAGACGGACGGACATGGCTATATCGACATAAAATGTCGCGACGATCAAGAATATATATACTTTATGGGGTCTCAGACGAATATTTCGAGTAGTTACAATCAGAATGACGAAATTAGTATACCCCCCATCTTATGGTGGAGGGTATAACAAGTAAAGAGGCTTTAAGTTCGTCCGGGCCGAACTTTGGATACCCACCACCTCGAGTATATATGTAAACCCCCTTTCGCCACAATCTGGTGAAAATTGGATAACTTATGCACCCAAATTCTTCGCGGGCATTGAATGGTCCAATAAATATAAGTCACTGTTGAAGTTCGATTTCAAATTTCAGCGAAATCGGATAAAAAATAAAGCCTTTATGGGCTTCGGACCCTTTATCGGCAGATCGGTTTATATGGCAGCTATATCTAAATAAAGTCTGATCTGAACCATATTTGGGACAGATGTCAGGAGGCTTGAAATAACCCACTGTCTTAAATTTCAGCGAAATAGGGTTATAAATAAAGCTTTTATGTCCTTCAGACCCTTTATCGGGAGATCGGTCTATATGGCAGCTATATCCGAATATATTCCGATCTGAACCATTTTTGCGTCGGATATCAGCGAGCCTAACGAAACTCACTATGCAAAATTTCAGCGAAATCGGGTAATCGCCTCTTATAGGCTTAAGACCCAAAGCCTCTAGATCGGTCTATATGGCAGCTATATCCAAATGTAGTCCGACGTGGTCCATTCAAGAATTTAACCAGCGTATAGAAGAAATACGAGTTTGTGCAAAATTTTAACTCAATATCTCAATTTTTAAAGACTGAAGTGTGACTTCAACTGACGGACACACAGACGGGCAGACACATGAACATAAATCGTCTTGCAAATTTTACAACGATCCGAAATATAAATACTATGTAGGGTCGGAAATGGATATTTCGATGTGTTACAAACGGAATGACTAAATGAATATATCTCCCTTTCTATGGTCGAGGGTATAACAAAATCCCAAGTCAATTAATTAATTATACTGCTTCGCCATATATCATGTTCAAAAGCAAACCAAAATAGAATTCTTTGCAAAAAAAAAAACGAAAACATTTTATCAAGATTGACCACTTCCCATTACTATTCATTATTTCTGCAAAACTTCAACAAAAATAAAAAAAAATCCCCCAACCCCTAACATTCCAATTACACCAATTTGATTCATTTGTTAAATTCCTTATATTTTATTACACTCTCTCTCTCTCTCTCTCTCACACACACACTCCTTCCCAGACCTGCAGCAATAAAAAAAAGCTAGAACGCTACGTCTGAAGTTCATCACTTTTGGAACGTTGGCCATTATGGCAAAACGACCGACCATAGACTTGGCGAAATCGATTTGGTATTCTGTGACTGATAAATTTTAACAATTTGGATGAGGAAATTTATACTGCATGAAAAGTTTTTTTTTGTTAGACTCACAGAGGCTTTGGAATGTAAACTAGAGATTTCTAAATTCTTTTATACTCAAACAACTAATTTTCGATTGATTTTTTATTTGAAACTTTGAACTGTCAAGACGTTGTTCGGAAAGGACAGAAAATAATTAATTTTTGTTTAAAATTTTATTTGAATTTTTCATTTAAAACGAAGAAAATTCTAAGATTTTTTCAATTTTGTCAAATAGCGCGTTAGAAAAGAAGCTTTGGCTTTCAGTTTTTGTGGAAAATCGCCGTGTTCCACATCGTTCAAGAAGATTCTAAAGGATTTTTGTGAGGCAATATTTTACCTACCACTGAAAATTTTAAAAGGAAATCTAGAAGAATCTCTACGAAACTACACAAGGATTTGACGATATAATTTTAACTGGACTTTGGAAAATTTGTATAACCGGACGCAACAAAAATAGTAAATCTGATTAGTAAATCTATTTGGAATTGCCGCTAAAGCGGGAATTCCCCATCAAATGGCGACTATTTAAGGAGGGCATTCATTGAAGCCAATATCACATAAGGATGTTCTCCATCAATTTAACAATATTTTGCAACCAAATACTGTCTTTTAAATGGAAGAAACCCTAATTTAAAAATTCTACTTAATGAATTAGCTATCGAAATAATTTAACAACATTTTATACAAACCGTGAGCTCAGCAAACTAAATTTAAAAAAAAAAAAAAGAAAGAATTTCAGCTGCCAAAACAATGAATAACTCCCAGACAACAGGCCTGATGACAACGTTGAATTAATGGGTGAGTCCTTATTTTATTTTTACATTCGCGATTTAGTTTGCATATGCTCAAATACCTACAACTAGTACACTTTAAAAAATCATAGAAATCAAAAAGATTTCTTCTGCTCATTTATTAATTGTTTTAATTTTTTTTTTTTGTTTAACATTTAAAATAATTATTACTAGTTTTTTTTTTATTATTAAATTTGCAATTAATATTTCCTCTTATCTTAATATGATTGATAGCATCACTTTTTACTATTGTTTCGATTAATTTTAAATATATATTGTAATGAATTTCTAAGCATTATCCGTTCATTTGTGAAAGGTGATGGTCTTTAAGTAGAGGAGGTTATTTAAGGGCTGAAAGAACTTGGAATTCAGCATGGTAGGGTGGGAAGCTGAGCAGTTACGAGATCAATAACTGCATCCTGTAGTAATAACATCATCTTCCTATTTCTCCCTTTTCTATTTCCTTACTTCATTTTCTACCTCTATCTTTTCCTTTTCAAGAGCTACCTTATTTTACTTTTATGTTTGCGAAACCGAGTCTACTTCTGAAGGGAAAGAACTGCCCCAAGACTGAGCGCGGCCGGGGCAAGGAGGTAGCCACTCCCAGAGGAAGTAGAGCCCGTGTGGTGGTTCGTTACATAAATTAAATGGCGCCCAACGTGGGGCCGCAACTGGCCGTTATCTGGCTATCCTAGATTTTTGGTTAAACAGTAATTTGACACCTTAATGCTGGTCCCTTATATTTATTTTCCTTTTAAAACTTAAATCTTTTAAAAGAATTTGAGACTTTCAACTTTTGCTGTTGCGAATTTCGTACCATATTACTTTTATAGGATTCTCTATCTTAATCTATATCTTTTTTCTCTTTCTTTCTTTGCTATCAAAATTTCTTTAAGCAATTGTGGTGGACTTTATTAATTGGTTCAGATCGTTTATTTACCGCTGCAATAGTTTAAAGAAATCTTTCTTTTTACTTTCGAATCTACCTTCGCATTTTTGTACTATTGTAGTCTGGACTTTATAGGATGGTTTCATATCGTTTTGTTGCCACTACAATGGTTCAAGAATATTTTTAACTGCATTTTTCAAATTATAGTGGATTTATGCTTTCTGGTTTTAAGCTGGAAACGTACCCTGTAGTTTGATATGCAATATTCCTATTACTTATGATGATGTTACTGCAACTTAACACCTCTACTTTAAAGTACCTTCTTCCGAGTAGCAACTGAATAAGTTTTGCCATTATATAAAAGTCAATTTTTTTTTAATTTTTTTTTTTTTTGCGCTGGTTACATTTTGTCAGTTAAGGCTATATCTTAAATCCGAATCAGAAACTTACACACATACAAAATGCCTGTAACACGAAGTAGGGACAGAAGTGCTAATATTGAAGCACAACCGAATGCTTCTAACGTGATAGATGATAATGCTGCCCCTCCTGAAGAGGAAAATAGAGGTAGGAGCAGGAGTAGGAATTCGCAGACAGATCGTGCTAGGGCACCATCTGCTAGTGACGTGAGAAGAAATGAAAGAAGAATCCGTTTATTGGTTTCAGAATCTATTTCTGAAATGCGTGATGAAATTTCGTCCTCTATTGCAAATGAACTCGAGAGATTAGTTCAGGGGTTGGATTTGAACAGAAGTGCTACAGTACCTAATGAGAATATGAATCCAATGATAAGATCTGGATCAGTCAGAAATACAGGCTTGGACACATTACAAGATAGTCCTGAGAAGATTATGAATACAATCCGTAATTGGAAGTTATCTTTCTCAGGTTATAATAAGGATATACCAGTCGAAGAATTTATCTATAGGGTGAATATTATGACCACTAATACTCTAAATGGTAATTATGAATTATTATGCAAATATATTCATATTCTGTTTGAGCACAAGGCATTGGAATGGTATTGGAGATACCATCGGCAGAATGATGCTGTTGAATGGTCAGGTTTGTGTGCATCATTGAAGACTCAGTACAAGGATTCGTTCAACGATTTCGATCTAAAGGACGATATCCGACGCAGGAGGCAGAGACACAATGAGACCTTTGATGAATTCTATGACTCCATAATGTCTATAGCTGATCGACTTCGGGTGCCCATGACAGATGAGGAACTGTGTGAAACAATGATTCGCAACCTTAGGTCAGAGATAAGACATGAATTGCTTCATTTAGAAGTTTCTAGTGTTTCACAGCTTCGGAAATCGGTTAGGAGACACGAAAAGTTTGTCACAGAGCTTCAAGCAGCAAATAAATGGGGCCGATATCGTGATAAAGGCCAAATAGCTGAAGTTGGTAATGAAGATCTTCAGGGCAGCGACGATTCCGAGCAAGGAGATGTGATGGAAGTCCACCGAGAAGTTTTATGTTGGAATTGTCATGAAAGCGGCCATTCATATAAATCTTGTATGAAGGACAGAACAATTTTCTGCTATGGTTGTGGTTTAATTAATACTTATCGGCCTACTTGTCCTAAATGCAGGGAGTCGGGAAATGTCCAGAGGGGTGTCCCTCAAAAGAAGAGTGGACATCCGTCACCATATCCAAGGAAATAGGGAACATATCTCCCTATTCGAATTCACAACCAACACAAGACCCAGACGAGAGAGAAGATAATTTACTCAGACTTATAACAACCGGACCTACACAAATTTACTATAGAAATGCAAGACTGAGACGAAATTCTAAGCGTATACAAACATATTGGAAAAGATTGAAATCATTTAGAAAATTTACCATCGCATCTATAACTACAAAGGAGAATGATACTAGACCATATATCCCTATTACCATCGACAATAAACTATACTTTGCTTTATTAGACAGCGGGGCTAATAAGAGCGTTATTGGGGGTGATTTGTGTCATAAGGTGCAACAGTTACCAGGATTCAAGAAAGCCCATGGAAACGTTAAGACAGCAGATGGTCAGAACCAAAGTATATCTGGTATAGTTAACGTTGATTTTAAATTTCAAAATGATGATTACAAATTTGAGTTTTTAGTAATAGAATCAATAAGGCAAGACATTATATGTGGGATGGACTTTTGGAAGAAGTTTAACATTTCGATATCCATGATTGGTGAGATTGGAGAACTTCATAATAACGATTCAGATGAATTCATAGAGCTGTCTTCGGAGCAGAAAAAGAAATTAAACGTGGTGACCGAAATGTTTCCGAGTTCTGAGCGCGAAGGATTGGGTTGTACACATTTAGTTGAGCATTCAATCGATACTGGGGATTCGAAACCAATTAAACAGAGATATTACCCCATCTCACCGGCGAGAGAAAAGATCTTGTGCACGGAAATTGACAGGATGTTGTCACTGGGTGTTATCGAAGAATGTCCCCAGTCACCATGGTCATCACCTGGGGTACTAATTGTTAAGCCTGACAAAGTTCGGTTCTGCGTAGATAGCAGAAAGCTTAACTCAGTTACAATTAAGGATTCATATCCCATCCCAAATATTGAAGGAATTTTGTCTAGGTTGCCATCCGTTCAGTTCATCTCCAAGGTGGACCTTAAAGATGCATTTTGGCAAATAAAGTTGGATGAGTCATCTAAGCCCAAAACTGCATTCACCATTCCCAACCGGCCATTGTACCAGTTCACTAGAATGCCATTCGGGTTGTGCAACGCACCCCAAACAATGTGCCGTCTCATGGATCTAGTCATTCCGTATAACATGAAATCTCATGTTTTCGTTTATTTAGACGATTTATTAATATTGTCTGAAAGTTTTGACGAACATGTGCAGCACCTTCAAGAAGTAGCCTTACAATTTCGAAAGGCTGGACTTACCATAAATGTCAAGAAGAGTGTTTTTGCCATAAGACATGTAAAGTATTTAGGATACCTTGTGGGAGAAGGTTCACTGAGTGTCGACCCAGAAAAAGTAGGAGCTATCCTAAATTTTCCAACTCCAACTTCGCTACGCTCATTACGTCAGTTTTTAGGAATGACTGGTTGGTACCGACGTTTTATTGCTGATTTTTCTACTCTCACCTTTCCACTAACTGAGTTACTGTCGAAAAAGAGGTCTTTTAAATGGAACGATAATGCTCAAAAATCTTTTGATTTGTTAAAATCCAAATTGTGTCGAGCACCAGTTTTGGTCCACCCCAACTTTGCTAAGCCGTTTATATTGCAATGTGATGCAAGTACGGTTGGTGTTGGTGCAGTTTTGGCTCAAGAGGATGGCGATGGTAATGAAAGACCCATAGCTTACATGTCTCAGAAGTTGAATAAAGCTCAGCGAAACTATACCATTACAGAGCTAGAATGCTTAGCTGTAGTTCTAGCTGTTAAAAAGTTTAGAGCTTACATAGAGGAGGTTATTTAAGGGCTGAAAGAACTTGGAATTCAGCATGGTAGGGTGGGAAGCTGAGCAGTTACGAGATCAATAACTGCATCCTGTAGTAATAACATCATCTTCCTATTTCTCCCTTTTCTATTTCCTTACTTCATTTTCTACCTCTATCTTTTCCTTTTCAAGAGCTACCTTATTTTACTTTTATGTTTGCGAAACCGAGTCTACTTCTGAAGGGAAAGAACTGCCCCAAGACTGAGCGCGGCCGGGGCAAGGAGGTAGCCACTCCCAGAGGAAGTAGAGCCCGTGTGGTGGTTCGTTACAATTCCCGCAAATTTATTTACTTTTAACGATACCTCATGAATACTAATGCATAGACCAATTTCCGCAACGGGCATAAATGGAAAGCGTTTCCTTCAACGGCACGAAATTGCGGTTTGGCGCACTACACAAACACAAGCACACACAGAACGAACCGGCACACGTTTGCTGTTGTTTATGCGTCTGCCAAGATTCTCTGCCTTTATGGTATGACCATAAAACAGCCACCTTTTGAAAAGTTAAAGCCTCCCATTTACAAGAATGAGCTGATGTGCCAAATAAACTTTAGAGGTAAAAGTAAGGGGTGGGGGAATGATTTGAGTGAACTAATAAAGCTAATAAAGGTAGTTTTGGAAATGCAATTTGAAGTGAAGATCAAGGGAATGTTTTGGGAAAAATATTTAACTATCTTATTTTAGTTAACTGATGGAATTTAGGTGGAGAAAAAAAGTTTGGATCTTAAACCACCTCCAAAGAACGGGGGTGTATTCATTATTCCCACCACCGAAGGATGGGGATAAGACGATATAGTCATGTTCATCCGTCTGTCCGTCCGTCTGTCCATCCGTCTGTCAGTCCGTCTGTCCGTCCGTCCGTCTGTCCATCCGTCTGTCCGTCCGTCTGTCAGTCCGTCTGTCAGTCCGTCTGTTCGTCCGTCTGTCAGTCCGTCTGTTCGTCCGTCTGTCAGTCCGTCTGTTCGTCCGTCTGTCCGTCCGTCTGTCCGTCTATCCATCCGTCTGTCCGTCCGTCTGTCAGTCCGTCTGTCCGCCCGTCTGTCCGTCCGTCTGTCCGTCCGTCTGTCCGTCCGTCTATCCGTCCGTCTGTCTGTCTGTCCGTCTGTCTGTCTGTCCGTCTGTCTGTCCGTCCCTCTGTCCGTTCGTCTGTCCGTCCGTCTGTCCGTCCGTCCGTCTGTCCGTCCGTCCGTTTGTCCGTCCGTCTGTCCGTCCGTCCGTTTGTCCGACCGTCTGTACATCACTCCATTTGTCTTTTCGTCCGTCTGTCTATCCGTCCGTCTGTCTATCCGTCCGTCTGTCCGGCTGTCCGTCCGTCTGTCTGTATGTCTGTCTGTCCGCCCGTCCGTCCGTCTGTATGTCCGTCCGTTTGTCCGTCGGTCCGTCCGTCCGTTTCTCCTTCCGTCCGTCTGTCCGTCGTCCGCCCGTCTGCCTGTTGAAATCACGCTCCAGTGATTTCACAGATTTATTTTTTGTTCATAAGCAGGTTAAGTTCGAAGATATGCTATATCGGACTATATCTTGATATAACCCTCATATAGACCGATCCACGGATTTAGGCTTTTAGGCCCATTAAAGCCACATTTATTATCCGATTTAGTTGAAATTTAGGACAGTGATTTGTGTTAGGCCCTTCGACATCCTTCGTTAATTTGGGCTAGATCGGTCCAGATTTGGATATAGCTGCCATATAGGCCGATCGTCCGATTTAGGGTCTTAGGCTCATAAAAGCCACATTTATTATCCGATTTAGCTGAAATTTAAGACAGTGAGTTGTGTTAGGCCCTTCGGCTTCCTTCGTTAATTTGGGGTAGATCGGTTCAGATTTAATTATAGCTGCCATATAGACCGGTCCGCCGATTTCGGGTCTTAGGCCCATAAAAGCCACATTTATTATCCGATTTTGTTGAAATTTGCGACAGTGAGTTGTCTTAGGCCCTTCGACATCTTTCTTCGATTCGGCCCTGATCGCTTTAGATTTGGATATAGCTGCCATATAGACCGATTTCTCGATTTAAGGTTTTGGACCTATAAAAGAGCTCATAAATTGAGACAGTGAGTTAAATTAAGCCCCTTGACATACTTCTACAATATCGCACAAATCGGTCCAGATCGAACGTCCTAACACAACTCACTATTCCAAATTTCAGCAAAATCGGATAATAAATGTGGCCTTTATGGGCCTAAGACCTAAATCGGAATCGCAGAAAGATGGCAAGGGGCCTAATTTAACTCACTATTCCAAATTTTCGCGACATCGAACAATAAATGCGCCCAAAACCTTTACACGAGAGATCGGTCTCTATGGCAGCTATATCCAAATCTGGACCGATCTTGGTCCAACTGCAAAAATATATCAAGGGGCCTAACACAACTCTCTGTCACAAATTTTGGCAAAATTGGGCAATAAATGCGAATTTTATTGGCCCAAGACTTTAAGTCGAGAGATCGGTCTATATGGCAGCTCTATTCAATCTGAACCGATCAGGGCCAACTTAAAAAAGATATGCAAGGGCCTTAGATAACTCACTGTTCCAAATTTCAGTAAAATCGGATTATAAATATTGCATTTATGGGCCTGAGACCCTAAATCGGCGGATCAGTCTATATGGGGGCTATATCAAGATATAGTCCGATATAGCCCATCTTCAAACTTAACCTGTTTTTGGACAAAAAAAGAATCTGTGCAAAGTTTCAGCTCAATATCTCTATTTTTAAGGACTATAGCGTGAATTCAGCAGACAGACGGACGGACATGGCTCGATCGTCTTAGATTTTTTCGCTGATCAAGAATATATGTACTTTATAAGGTCGAAAATGCATATTTCGATGTGTTGCAAACTGAATAACAAAATTAATATACCCCCATCCTTCGGTGGTTTGTGTAATAAAGTTGTAATAGCCACAATTTTAGTCCGATCTTTAGAAAATGTACCACCAGACGTTTTTTATGACGCCCCAATAAGTATGCAATGTTTTATTAAAATCTATACAAATTTAGATAATGGTCCCTTATATGTATATCTAGACTCAGTGGTGTAGGGTATTATATAGTCGTCTCCGCCCGACTTTTGCCTTTCCTTACTGGTTTTTTAATAGCCTTTGGGTAAAACATCGAAAACAACCACAATTTATTTTCCACACCCTGATATTTCACGAATGCGAACTTTTTCCATTGTATCTCAGCAAGGATGTGGAAAAACAATTGAAATAAAACATATTTTCGCCTGTGGAAACAACATCTAATTGCTAGAAATGTTTTCGGAAAACATAGAAAAATTACCAGAAATACCTAAAAAAAAAAAAAAAATAAAACAATGACGAACACTTTTGCTCGGTGGCTTTTATTGTCTAAATCACCACAACAATTCCATTGAAATAAAAACCAGAAATTTTATCTTGGGCACAATCAAAAACCTTGCATTTTTTCCCTTAGCATTCCATCTCCATGGCCATCATGCGATTACAATTTCATTTCAATAAATTTGCAGCGATGGTACAAAAGTGTATTGAATATCAACAATGTATGGGCTATTGGTGTTTTTGTTTTAAAACGAATGTTGAGCGAAATTTTCCAATGAAATTCTCATGATTGGTATGAGGATTGTTTTTAATAACCACAATAAATGTTTGAATTTTTGGCCATTCACTGAAAAATAAATTGGACTTTGGATACTGAAGAAGCAAATGGGTGAAAAGCAAGTAAGAATGTACCACGTTCGACCGCAATGGATCGAAAGTTTGAAACTTAGAGTATGCCATAACTGGCCATAACAACTATGACGATATTTGGTCAAAATTGGTCTTAAATTCGCATGGATATGGGTAAAAACTATTGCCCACTCCATGGAAAATGCCGCGAAATCCGTACTTGGGTACCAGAAGCCTTCTTCAATAAACCCATGGTACGACCAAGAGTGTCGAGATGCTACTGAAGCCAAAAATGCTGCATACTGAACAACCCTGCATTTAGTAGCAACGCGCCAAATGAAGGAGTGGTATCGGGAGAAAAGGAGCGAGGTGAAACGTCTATTCCGCAGAAAGAAAAAGGAAATGAAAAGACGTGTGTGTGTGCGAATTGAGTTGTACAGGAGTCAGAATGAAGTTGGGAAATTCAACCAAAGAATTAAACATCAAACCGATGGCTTTGGTGCAGACACATCCTCCTGCAGAGACAAAAAAGGAAATCTGGTAACTGACACAAATAACATGCTGAGGGTAGGGAAAGAACATTTTACCCAACTGCTAGTGTCCGATGTTGGCGGCGAAGAGGATACCGCAGAACCAATCTGTGATGATGGTCTGGAATGTTTACCTCCTAGTCAGAATGAGGTCCAAGTAGCAGTGACCCAACTAAAGAACAACAAGGAAGCAGGAGCCGACGGGTTACCCGCTGAACTATTAAATACCGGACTCGACATGCTGATAAGGCATATGCATCAGCTTATCTGCCCAATATGGCTTGAAAAACGCATACCCGATGATTGGAATCTCAGCATACTATTTCCGGTACACTAGAAAGGAGACAAGACGGAATGTGCCAACCACAGAGGAATAAGTCTCCTCCCCATTGCATACAAGATACTCTAGGGCGTACTGCGTGAAAGATAAAAACCTAAAGTCAATGAGATAATTGGGCGCTATCAATCCACCCTGGACCGGATATTCACACTGCGCCAAATCCTGGAAAAGACCCGAGAAGGACAAATCAACACCTACCATCTCTTTGTTGACTACAAAGCCGCCTTCGATACTCTTTTGCGTTCAAAGGTATTTCAAGCCATGTCTGAGTTTGATATCACTGCAAAATTAATAAGACTCTGCAGGATGACACTTGCTGATCTGCGTTCCTCAGCAAGAATAGGAAAGAATCTCTCCGAATCATTTAATACCAAACGAGGTTTCAGACAAGGAGACAGCCTATCGTGTGATGTCCTTAATATCCTGCTGGAGAAGATTATTATGGCACACTAATCAGAAGAGAAACATGCTACTCGCCTATGCCGACGACATCGATATCATAGGTCGGACAGACGGGCAGACAGACAGACGGACAGACAGACGAACAGACAGACGGACAGACAGACGGACAGACAGACAGACGGACAGACAGACAGACAGACAGACGTACAGGCAGACGGAGAGAAAGATGGGCATACAGACGGATAGACATACAGACGGACAGACAGACAGACAGGCGGACAGACAGACGGACAGACAGACGAACAGACAGCGGACAGACAGACAGACGGACAGACAGACGGACGGACAGACAGCCGGGCAGACAGACAGACGGACAGACGGACAAACAGACAGACGGACGGACAGACAGACGGACGGACAGGTGGACGGAAAGATGGACAGAAAGACGGACAGAAAGACGGACAGACAGGCGGGCAGACAGACTGACAGACGGACAGACAGACAGACAGACAGACGGACAGACAGACGGACAGACAGACGGGCAGACAGACGGACAGACAGACGGACAAGCAGAAAGACAAAAGGACAGAGAGACGGTCAAATAGAAAGACAAAAGAACTGACGGACGGACAGACTGACGGACAGAAAGATGGACAGACTGACAGGCGGACATAAAGACAGACGGACAAACAAACGACACACAAATAAACAGACAAATGGACGGACAGACATACGAAGTTTGAATTTTTCAACGATACTTTGTAGGGTCACAAATGTATATTTCGATGGATTCCAAACGTAGTGCCAGTATGATGCACATAAAAAGTATACAAATGCTTAATAATTCACCCAACCATTCATTTACTGGGTTGCCCAAAAAGTAATTGCGGATTTTTTAAAGAAAAGTAAATGCATTTTTAATAAAAGTTAGAATGGACTTTAATCAAATATACTTTTTTTACACTTTTTTTCTAAAGCAAGCTAAAAGCTACAGCTGATAACTGACAGAAGAAAGAATGCAATTACAGAGTCACAAGCTGTGAAAAAATTTGTCAACGCCGAATATATGAAAAATCCGCAATTACTTTTTGGCAACCCAATATTTATGCATCGAAATTATATTTTTTTCCTGCATTATTCTCACTAAATAAAAAAGAACATCAATTTCGGCAAATTTAATATCTTACACTGCAAGTTTATATTCATAATGACTATAAAGCCAACGCATTTTTATGGAATTTTGCTGGTAAACACCAACAAAATTGATTTTCAATAACTTTTTCTGTTCGCTGTGCATTTTGAATTTTTATGGAATTTCTTTCTCATTTCCAATTTTACTGCGTTCGTCGCACTCACCTTTTAAGTACTGCTCATTTCTGGCTATCACTTTTTCAGCATTTTTACGCGCCTGAAAAAACCATTCTGATGTATTGCCCAAATAATGATATTCCATGGCTAAATCTTTGGCCAATATGGCACCCAAATCGGGTGGTGGCAATCGATAGGCAAACGGACAAAAAAGTCCCGCCTGCGATGGGTGCTCGTTCCAATCGAAACAATGGCCAGCAGCAAAAATGTCATCATCGAATTCGACCATGGACAACACGGATGCATGGAGTAGATTTATTTCTGCCTGAGTTGCTGATGAAGTCATTTTAAAAATTCTGTAACAGAGAAGAGAGCGAAAAAAAATTTTAAGTTCAGCATTTGCGACATGTGACAGGGTAAGCAGGAAAGAAAATTAATTTAATGTGAGGAGTTTAACTTAAGCGAATTTAAGGCAAGAGACGAAAACAAGTAAAAAGGCATTTAGTTCGGCCGAGCCGAACTTTGGATACCCACAACCTCGGGTATATATGTCAACCCCATTTCGTCACAATCCGGTAAAAATTGGATAACTTAAGCACCCAAATTCGTCATGGACATTGAGTGGTCTAATATATAGGTCACTATTCAATTTTGTAGATATATCCAATTATAAACCGATCTGAACCATATTAAGGTCGGATATTGTGAGGCTCAGAAAAACTCACTGTTTCAAATTTCAGCGAAATCGGGTAATAAATAAAGGTTTTATGGGCTTCAGTCCACTTATCGGCCGATCGGTCTATATGGCAGCTATATCTAAATATAGTCCGATCAAAACCATATTTAGATCGGATAATGGGAGGCCTAAGCCTACTCACTGTTTCAAATTTCAGCGAAATCGAGTAATAAATGAAGATTTTATTGGCTTCAGACCCTTTATCGGGAGATCGGCCTATATGGTAGCTATATCTTAATATTGTCCGATCTAAACCATATTTAAGTTAGTTGTCGGGAAGCCTTAAACTATTCATTGTTTGAAATTTCGGCGAAATCGGATAAAAAATAAAGTTTTTAGGGGCATTAGACCCTTTATCAGAAAATCGGTCTATATAGCAGCTATGTCCAAATATGATCCGATTTGGCCCGTTCAAGAACTTAACCAGCGTGCATCAAAAAGACGTATCTGTGCCAAATTTCAGCTCAATATCTCAATTTTTGAAGCCTGCAGAGTGATTACAACAGACGGACGGACTGACGGATAGACTGACAGACACATGGACATCGTTAAATCATCGTAGAATTTTACGGCGATCCGAAATATATATACTCTGTAGTGTCGGAAATTGATATTTCGATGTGTTGCAAACGGATTGACTAAATGAATATACCCCCTATCATACGCCGGTTAAGTTCTTGAAGGGCCAAATTGGACCATATTTGGATATAGCAGCTATATAGACCGATTTTCCGATAAAGGGCCTAATGCCCATAAAATTTCCGATTTCGCTGAAATTTGCAACAGTGATTTGTTTTAAGCCTCCCGATATCTGACCTAAATATGGATTAGATCGGTCCATGTTTAGAAATAGCTGCCATATAGACCGATCTCCCGATAAAGGGTCTGAAGAAGTCACATCTTTTGTCCGATCTTAACCAAATTGAGCGTGAGATGTTTTATTTGTTGTCCCAAGACGTGAATAGATTTTCATCAAAATCGGTACAGTTTTAGATATAACTCCCATATATAACTTTCATCCGATATGGCCTTTTCAGACCGCAGAAGCCACAATTTTGGTCGTATCTCCAAAAGGTGTAGCATGAGGTGTCCCTATTCGGTCTACATTGACATATTTCTCCTATATTCATCTTTTAGAGGATAAACGCTTTAAAGATTGCAGTAGCTACAGTTTAGGTGGCACATTGTGAGAAAATCCTGCAAGATTCCATTCAATATGAATACAAAATGAATGTCTGATTAGATTTAGACATAGGTTAGATTTAGGTAGGCTCAGTGGTTATAGTCGACTTTGCCCGAGTTTCGCCTTTTCTTATTATCTGTCCATCTGTGCATCTGCAAGTCTTTCTGTATATCTACTGGTACGTCTGTCTGTCCGTCCATCCGCCCTTGTGTCCATCCATCCGTCCGTCTCTCTGTCCTTCTATCACTCAGTCTTTCTGTTCTCTGTCAATGCGCCTGCCGTTCCCAACATCTGTCTTCCAGTTTCTACTGTTTGCCTGTGCATTCGTTGCTGCTGTTTTTCAGGCTATTTGTCCATAAACATGCCTGTCCGAACTTATCTCTGTTTTTGCATACCCTGCACCACTACTGCTGCATTATAGCTCAGTGCACTTGTTTGCCTTTCCTTATCCCAGTCTTTCATATTTTTGTGGAAATCTATCACTAGGTGCTTTCTTCATTCTCTGCACCTTGCTGCTCTCTGCAACCCAAACTAGAGAGCACCCTCTTAGTTTTCTTTTCAATTTACAATGTGCTGCTTTAATGTAATCTCCTTCGTTGCAAGTGTAATCAAGCTCATTGAAAAAAATCGTCTCTTTTTTCCATTATATTTTCCAGGAACTTTCTGTGATTAATGAAACTGAAGCGTTGTCTGTTACAGAGGCCTGTATGTGGTCTTGGTATAATTATTTCTACTTTTTCAGCTTGGTTGCAGGCAACAATGTGAACATACTTTACAGTGATTTGCAGCAGCAAAGTGAAATGCAGAGATAAATTTTTTTAGCAGAAACATGAAACATGAAAGATTGCAGTTCAACTTCTATACGTAGTAAATTCTTAACTTAAATTTAAGGCAAATTTCGTTGAAGTTTATTCTTTTTTTTTTCTTCCAACTTTTGCCAAGTCACTGTGTAAAATGGTGGCTATTCTGAACTAATGCCAAAGACAGCTACGGTTTAACACCACACTTGGTCACGTACACCAGATGTTCGCTTTTTTCTCCGCCATTCATCTGTGGCCATAGTTTTTAGTGGCTTTGTGCTATTTTCGTTCTCTCCCCTCTGGCTTTGTTTTTGTCACATTCTGTATCATTTGTTTCGGTTGTAGTTCTTCTTTAAAAGACTTCTTGAATTGAACCCACCCCACGAACCGAACACCCTCTGATGGTCATCATCAATTATAAGCTAAATGCCATTGTTTCGAATCAAAGATGACCAAGTACTTCTCATTCGTCGTATGTCGTCACCATAATCCATGTCAGCCACAGCAGTTAAAGAACTTAAGCAGCCATGACAAGTGGGGAGCACCGCATCACCACCATACCGCCCTACTTAACAACAACAACAAAAAGAAGCCATACTAATGGATATAAGTCAAACTGATGATTATTTGGACCACAGCCATAATTGCAAATGAAGCAACATTTCCATTGGATCACTTGGTGTTCCAAGAAAATTAATCAACTCAACAAATGAATAAATAGTTTCAACGGAAATTCTCATCTAATAATACCAACTATTGTGGGGGGGGGGGGGCTTATAAGGACGAAAAAAGCACTTGGAGTTTGCGAATGTACAACCAAGGGAGATAATTAATAATATTTTCCTTGAAATGAGTTCTAAGAACAAATTATTGGGTTGCCCAAAAAGTAATTGCGGATTTTTTAAAAGAAAGTAAATGCATTTTTAATAAAACTTAGAATGAACTTTCATCAAATATACTTTTTTACACTTTTTTTCTAAAGCAAGCTAAAAATAACAGCTGATAACTGACAGAAGAAAGAATACAATTACAGAGTCACAAACTGTGAAAAAAATTGTCAACGCCGACTATACGAAAAATCCGCAATTACTTTTTGGGCAACCTAATATTACATCAGTTTGCCCAACATCCCATAAAAATAAAGGAGAATAGGTTAGTTTAGGAGCGAGTGGGAGGTTCTTTAAAGACCCTTTAGACAACTTTAAGTCGATACCAAAGTATCGCCAGACCAAGGCCTATGGTGGGAAGCAAACCCACCACCCTCTCACTGGTAATCCGAGCACGCTTCCAACTCGACTACCGGAGTGAATTCCGCATTGTAGGGCCTCAAGAGGTAAAATTGACAGATCGGTTTATATGGCAGCTGTATCAAGCTAAATATGGATTCAGATCATATTGGAGAAATATGTTGAAGGTCATGAGAGAAGTCGTTGTACAAAATTTCTTCCAAATCGGATGAGAATTGAGCCCTCTAGAGGCTCAAGAAGTCAAGACTCAAGATCGGTTTATGTGGCAGCTTTATCAAAACATGGACCGATTTGCGCCATACTTAGCTCAGTTATTGAAAATCATAAGAAAATACCTCATTCGAAATTTCAGCCAAATTCGATGAGAATTGTGCCCTCTAGAGGCTCAAGAAGTCACGATCCAAGATCGGTTTATATTACAGCTATACAAGATTATGAACCGATATGAATCATACTTGACAAAGTTGTTGGATGTCATACCAAAACACCACGTGCAAAATTTCAGTCAAATCGGATGAGAATTGCGCCCTCTAGAGTCTCAAGAAATCAAGATCCAATATCGGTTTATATGGCAGCTATGTCAAAACATGGACCGATTTTAACCATACTTAGAGCAGTAGTTGGAAGTGACATCGAAACACTACGTGCGAAATTTCATTCAAATCGGTAGAGAATTGCGCCCTCTAGAGGCTCAAGAAGTCAAGACCCAAGATCGGTTAATATGGCAGCTATATCAGGTTATGTACCGATTTACGCCATACCTTAACCAGTCATTGGAAGTGACACCGAAACACCACGTGCAACATTTCAGTCAAATCGGATGAGAATTGCGCCCTCTAGAGGCTCAAGAAGTCAAGGTCCAAGATCGGTTTATATGGCAGCTATATCCAAACACACCGATTTGCGCTATGCTAAGGGCAGTAGTTGGAAGTGCAACCAAAACACTACGTGAAAAATTTCAGTCAAATCGGAAGAGAACTTCGAAAGTTAGCGTGCTTTCAATAGTCAGACGGACGGACGGACAGACGGACGAAGGAGGAAGGAAAGACGGACGGACGGACAGATGGACGGACGAACGGACGGAAGGACAGACGGACGAAGAAGGAAGGAAAGGCGGACGGACAGACGGACGAACAGATGGACGGACAGACGGACGGACTGACAGACGGACGGGCAGACGGACGGACGGACAGACGGACGGACGGACGGACAGACGGACGGACGGACAGACGGACGGACGGACAGACGGACGGACAGATTTGCAGACAGACGGACGGAAAGACGGACGTACAGACGGACAGACACACGGACACCGTGTGTGTCTTCTAACAATTTTACGACGATCACGAATATACAATACATGCATTGTAGGGTCTGAAGTAAATATTTCGATTTTTTGCAAACAGAACGTCTAAATGAATATTCCTCCTATCCTATGGTGCTGAGTATAATATGCATTGGGATGGGCCTAGGTAGCGTATGATAATTTTGTTTTGATAACATATCATAAATATCACTCATACGCACTCACTCACTCTTAATATGCATTGGAATGGGCCTAGGTGGCGTATGATAATTCTGTTTTTTTATAACATATCATAAAAATCACTCATACGTACGGTGTTTATAAAATTAAAACCAATTTAAACTTTTACGAAATCAATTTCAACTTTAAATCACTTTTTGCTTCACTGGCAATTGAAGCGGGAGCGGCATTGGCTTACAAAAATCTCTATTGTAAGATTCGTTTCTTTGCTGGCGACAAAGTTATCGTTTCAGTTTCACTACAGTTTTTCCCTAATTTCCATTAGAGCCAGTTCTTTGATAGAAACAGACATTCAATTAGCACAGAGGAAGCTCTACACAAGAAAACTTGGATGAAAAAAATCACCAAAAGAAGAAATGAAATGGCATAAGAATGCATCCAGTTGAAGAAAGTAAAATGCAAATTTGCCCATGAACATTCTATTTAGGAATAGGGGCAACGTTCTTACTTATCAATGAGTGCGGTACGATTCAAGTTTAAGTTAAGTGATTAAGGGCCTCCTTTTTATAGCCAAGTCTGAAAGACGAGCTGCAGTACGACACCTCTTTGTGGAGAAATTTTTGCGCAGCTGCCTTACAATATCTCACAAATTTCGCTAGCATTAGGAGGGGATAACCACGGCTGAACATTTTTTCTGATGTTCTCCCCAGAATTCCAACCCAGGCGTTTCGATTTTCTGCACTCATCTTATAATCTCCGACACCAATCTCCGAGGTGCTTCCCATCTCTTGATCTTTCCATCGGGCTTTTGGTCGTCCCGGTTTGCGTGTACTACCATGTTTGCCTTAACAAGACTTCTTTGTTGGAGCTTCTTCATCCATTCTGACAACATGACCTAGCCAACGCAGTCGTTGTATTTTGAAACGTATAACTATGCTATTGTCGTCATACAGCTCGTGGTTCATACGACGCCTTAATTCTCCATTAACTCAAATTGGTCCATATATTTTACCAAGAATTTTCCCCTTAAACACTGCTAGCACTGCCTCAGCAGCTTTCAAAGGCACCCATGCCTCAGAAGCATATGACAATGCGGGTAGTATCAGCCTCTTTTAGAGTGTAATCTTCGTCTGTTGAGAGGTGGCCTTGTGTCGAAACTGCCTACTTAATCCAAAGTTGCATCGGTTTGTCAGTATTATTCTTCGCTTTATTTCAAAACTGGTGTCATTCGTTTCGGTTACGGCGGTGCCGAGGTAGAATAAGTTGCTGACTACCTAAAAGTTGTGGTTCCCAACTTTCTTAATTTTCTTTATCTGCTCAGGCGTTTTGGAAGATGAAACCATCCATTTCGTCTTATCTCCATTTACTGCCAGACCCATTTTCACTGACTCTCTTTCGATTCATTCAAAGGCTTCAGTTACTACTTCCGTTGACCGACCTATGATATCGATGTCGACGGCATAGGCGAGTAGGATGTGTTCTCTGGTGATTAGTGTGCCATATCTATTCAAATCTGTATTTCGTATAAACTTCTCCACCAGGATATTAAAGAGATCGCACGATAGGCTGTCTCCTTGTCTGAAACCTCGTTTGATTTGTCCTTTTCAGGTCTTTTCCAGGGTTTGTGGCAGTGTGATTGACAGGGCAATGGTGGATACGCTGCATTCATAGCGCTTAATTATCTGATTGACTTTAGGTTTTAATCTTTTACACAGTACACTCGAAAGTATCTTGTATGCGAGGGGGGAAGACTTATTCCTCTGTAGTTGGCACATTCCGCCCTATCTCTTTCTTGTGTACGGGACATAGTATGCTGAGGTTCCTATCATCGGGTATGCGTTCTTCTAATCAAATTGCGCAGATAAGCTGAGGCATACGCCTTATCAGCGTAACGCCTCCGGACTTAAATAGTTTAGATGGTAACCTGTCGGCACCTGCTGCCTTGTTTTTCTTCAGTCGAGTCACTGCTACTTGGACCTCATTTTGACTAGAAGGTAAACATTCTATACCATCATGAGGGATTGGTTCTGCGATATCCTCTTCGCCGCCAACGTCGGACACTAGCAATTGGGTAAAATGTTCTTTCCATTGTCTCTGCAGGAGGATGTGCCTGCACCAAAGCCATCGGTTTAATGTAATACCCTGTACCACAGTAGTGGTGTAGGGTATAAAAATCCTCAATACAAAGGAAAATATTTTTCACTAAAGGGAATGTTTCCTTAAAATGTTGGAGAATTGATCGTCTTCCAATAAAGTTTCATAGTCTTTGGCTCGAATTTTCAAAATTAGGACAGAATTTTTTTCAGTGTATTGACGAAACAAATAAAACGGGAGGCCAGCATGGAGCAGAGGTTAACATGAGCGTGTATTACAATTGCGTACGATTTATGAAGGGAACTTAAAATATGTAAAACATCTCTCTTGGAGGCCACCGTAGCACAGAGGTTAGCATGCTCGCCTATGACGCTGAACGCCTGGGTTCGAATCCTGGCGAGACCATCAGAAAAAAATTTCAGCGGTAGTTTTCCCCTCCTAGTGCTGGCGACATTTGTGAGGTACTATGCCATGTTAAACTTCTCTCCAAAGAGGTGTCGCACTACGGCTCGCCGTTCGGACTCGGCTATAAAAAGGAGGCCCCTTATCTTCTGAGCTTAAACTTGAATTGAACTGCACTCATTGATATGTGAGAAGTTTGCCCCTTTCTTCCTTTGTGGAATGTTCATGGGCAAAATTTGCATTTTTTTGCATCTCTTAAAGCTACCTGGAAATTTTGATTCCTTACTCTGCAAAGCATGTTTATTCTCAATCATCTAAGGCGATTAAACGACGTATGTATGTTTGTCCTTCAAATGACTTTAACAGTTCAAAGTTGAGCTAAAGCTACACCTTGACAAATTTATTTAGAAATTTTCAATTTTAATTGGTCATCTAATTAAATTTATTTAGTCATCACTCATCTCGACACCTATTGAGGTTCCCTCAATAACTCACATCAATTTATGGTTAAATCAATTATTCCAAAATGCCGTATGTCGCCACATTACACGCAATTAATTTGCGTCAGAAAGTTATTACATTTCTATGGAAAATAAGTGTCTGCCGATGACAAGCATTGGCAAAATGCAGCCAATATTTGGCGATGGGGATTTCAATTAAAATTCCAAAACAAACAAAACACAACAAAACACAACAAAACTCTGCTGCACAATGTGTTTTGGGTGAAATTAATAGACTTTCAAACAATCATCATTGCTATTGATGTTCACAATTTGTATTAAAATAAAAACTAATTTAACTTTTTTCTAACGATGACAATCTGTCATCTCAGACAATCTTCAGCCCAGCCATGAGAAGTGCATAAATAAATCTTTCAAGTCTTATCTTAAGCCATTATTTGCGAAATAATAAAAATGACTTTAATTAAGAAAATCCAGAGAATTTATGAGGAAAGTTCACACCTTGCAGTTGCTCCCATCCGTTTGTGCTCGCTCACACATAGCCAACTTTAGAATTTCATGCATAGTGAGTAAAAAGTGAATGCATTTTCTTTGCGCATTGTGGAGAATGCAAAAAAATACTTTAGTGAACTTAAATATGCTGGTAGTCTGATGCATGTGCATAAAGTGTCTGGGAGTGGAATATATGAGAAACGCAAATGACATCCTTTGACTTGGCAAGATTTAATTAAAAGTTAAAATTTGGGCACAAGATTGTGTTTTAAATGCAGACATTTTTATAACTTGCAAAACTGAGGACAATTTGTTTTAAAATGCATTTCAATAAGACCACATATGATTTAGGAATTTCCATGGACAGACAGACAGCCGTACACGCATATCTAAATCGATTCGGCAAGTGACTCTGAATCAATCCTCATGGGGGACACTTCGCCCTGAATGCAGATATCGATTTTGTGTTCATGCGGATATCCAAATCGACCCTAGACGCGTTCGAATCCTGGCGAGAACATCGGACAAAGCGGTGTTTATCCCCTCTTAATGTTGGCGCGACATTTGCGAGTTACAATGCCATGCATGGTCATTTAAAAAATTTACATAAACAGGTGTCGCACTGCGGGTCTTATCATTGAGTTAAAACCTGAATCGGAAAGCACTCATTGAAGTGTGAAAATTTGCCCTTCTTGGTGCCTGGTGGTAATGTTCTTCCTTAGGGTAATATTCTCATTAGTGTAGGGATGGCATCTCAGACACTTCGACTCAAATATGGATATCAAATATCGTGCTGCACTTCCAAATCCTTTTAATTTGAGCCCCATATGGCCATGGCCGGCCACCGGCACTTTGTACTGAAAGTACACTTTGGGTTGCCCAAAAAGTAATTGCGGATTTTTCATATAGTCGGCGTTGACAAATTTTTTCACAGCTTGTGACTCTGTAATTGCATTCTTTCTTCTGTCAGTTATCAGCTGTTACTTTTAGCTTGCTTTAGAAAAAAAAGTGTAAAAAAAGTATATTTGATTAAAGTTCATTCTAAGTTTTATTAAAAATGCATTTACTTTCTTTTAAAAAAACCGCAATTACTTTTTGGGCAACCAATAGATATCAAATTCGTTCTATATTCCCAACGGAAATAAAGTTCAGTTTAGGGGGTGCTTTAGGGCGTACCCCAAAGCACTTGGCTCCAAAATTGGATATCAAATTCGTTTCCTACTCTCAAATACCTTTCATTTGAGTCCCATTATAATGGGTCAAATAGCCTTGGAAAAGCGCCTCCAAGACTTGAACGCAAATTTTAATGTCATATTCGTAATCTACTCTCTAATACATTTGAGGGTATTTGGGGGTGGGTGACCTCCCATTACTTGGACCTAATGTTTTATGGCATATTTGTAATCTACTGCCTAATACTTATCATTTGAGTCCCATATTGACTTGAATTTCGAATTAAATCTGTTTAGAGGAGTTTTGGGGTTGGTGGGGGGCCCACAGGGTACTTGGACCCACATTTTAATACGATAATCCTTTTCTGGTCTCCAATACCTTTCATTTGATACCCTGATTGTGCTCATCGGAATACTTTCGGATAGAGGTGGTATTTTTGGGGTAAGGGGGAGGGTCCGCCTCTACCCGATATTTAAAATTATATAGCTTATGTTTCCTTCCAGACAAACGCACACAATCTATGAAAATTTTAAGAAAATAGGTTCAGCCGAGTATCATATAGTCATAAGGGGTCTAATAGCGTTTTTAGGTGGCGTGACCCCCTAAACTTCGATCTGATTTTGTATGCCAGATTCGACATCTACTCCCGAATACCTTTTATTGGAGCCCCATATGGAAATGAACGTCCAACATGTCTGTTTGGGGGAGTTTTGGGATTGGCCTATATTGTCCCGATTGATCCACTTTTGATTTTGGGTAGTGTTTTTGCATAAGGGGGAGGGTCCGTCCCCCTTCCGATACCGATAAATTATACAGCTTATGTTTCCTTCCAGATTACCCTACACAATAATAAAAGGTATTTCAGTTCGAATCTGATATCCAAATATGGGTCCAAGTGTTTAGGGGCAGCCTAAAGGGGACAAATTTACGACCATAGCAATATGGGGCTCAAATGAAAGGTCTTTGGGAGTAAATCACGAATCTGATATCAATATTCGGGAAAAGAGTCTATGGGGCCACCCCACCCCTACAACACTAGCCAAATAGGAAACTTTTGCCCTTGCTTACTGGTTCTATTTCTGTGGAAACGTTCTACTATCTATCGTCCATCCATGTACTTAAATTCTTCCTTCGAAATTCGGAATACATTCTTTGGTTATCTGACTTCGCATTGTATCTTAATGCCCAAGAGCAAACGCTTCAATATCTATACCATTGAGTAGTCAATATCTGCACTGTACATAGATAATGAAGATTGTATTGTGCTAGCTTGGTGATGTCGTAAATAAAAGCAATTTTAAGATTTAGCGAAGCATATCGGATCGGCTAGTCATATACAAATTAGAAAAATTTAATATATCTCATACTTTTTCAAACTTGATTATCCATTTTTACTTTTTATACCCACCACCGAAGGATGGGGGTATATTCATTTTGTCATTCCGTTTGCAAAACATCGAAATATCCATTTCCGACCCTATAAAGTATATATATTCTTGATCAGCGTAAAAATCTAAGACGATCTAGCCATGTCCGTCCGTCTGTCCGTCTGTCTGTTGAAATCACGCTACAGTCTTTAAAAATTGAGATATTGAGCTGAAATTTTGCACAGATTCTTTTTTTGTCCATAAGCAGGTTAAGTTCGAAGATAGGCTATATCGGACTATATCTTGATATAGCCCCCATATAGACCGATCCGCCGATTTAGGGTCTTAGGCCCATAAAAGCCACATTTATTATTCGATTTTGCTGAAATTTGGGACAGTGAGTTGCGTTGGGCCCTTCGACATCCTTCGTCAATTTGGTCCAGATCGGTCTAAATTTGGATATAGCTGCCATATAGACCGATCCTCAGATTTAGGGTCTTAGGCCCATAAAAGCCACATTTATTATTCGATTTTGCTGAAATTTGGGACAGTGAGTTGCGTTGGGCCCTTCGACATCCTTCGTCAATTTGGTCCAGATCGGTCTAAATTTGGATATAGCTGCCATATAGACCGATCCTCAGATTTAGGGTCTTAGGCCCATAAAAGCCACATTTTATATCCGATTTGGATGAAATTTGGCACAGAAAGTTTTGTTAGGCCCTTCAACATTCTTCGTCAATTTGACCCAGATCGGTTCAGATTTGGATATAGCTGTCATATAGACCGATCCTCCGATTTATGGTCTTAGGCCCATAAAAGCCACATTTATTATCCGATTTTTGCTAAAATTTGGGACAGTGAGTTGCGTTGAGCCCATCGACATCCTTCGTCAATTTGACCCAGATCGGTTCAGATTTGGATATAGCTGCCATATAGACCGATCCTCCGATTTATGGTCTTAGGCCCATAAAAGCCACATTTATTATCCGATTTTGCTGAAATTTGGGACAGTGAGTTGCGTTGAGCCCTTCGACATCCTTCGTCAATTTGGCCCAGATCGGTCCAAATTTGGATATAGCTGCCATATAGACCGATCCTCCGATTTATGGTCTTAGGCCCATAAAAGCCACATTTATTATCCGATTTTGCTGAAATTTGGGACAGTGATTAGCCTTAGGCCCTTCGACATCTTTCTTCTATTTGGCCCTGATCGGTTCAGATTTGGATATAGCTGCCATATAGACAGATCTCTCGATTTAAGGTTTTGGGCCCATAAAAAGCGCATTTATTGTCCGATGTCGCCGAAATTTGGGACAATGACTTGAGTTGGGCACTTCGATATTTGTCTTCAATTTGGCTCAGATCGGTCCAGACTTGGATATAGCTGCCATATAGACCGATCTCTCGGTTGAACAATGACTTGTACTTATAAGCATTTGGTCTAAATCGGATGATATCTATAGAGCTGCTATGGGCCATAAGGTATGCATTTTTCACTGGATTTTGACGAAATGTGGTTCACATATATACCCGAGGTGGTGGGTATCCAAAGTTCGGCCCGGCTGAACTTAACGCCATCTTACTTGTTTGTTCTCTATTTGCTTTAAACAAGGCTTATGTATACAAGTACACATATGTACCTGCAAATATTTGTATGTAAATGAAATGCATATTTGCTGTGCAATTTCACTCAGGCTTGCCTTGTTAGTTCTGCATTAAATCACAACGTCATTTAGCAGAACGCTTATGAAGTGGGTGAAAAGTGACAGTGGCACTGTGGAGCGAAACGACAAAGTTATTTTTTTTTTCTATGAGAGCAAGTGTTATACCAAACCATTTCTCATCCTCTGTCGTTCTCGCTCTCTTTTTCCAACTTTTTGGCGAGGAAAGCTCATTTAGATGGGAAATTCCCTGCAGTACCTGTATGTGCTGGTTGTTAACACACTACTTAAGAGAATTCATGTTGTTGAGCATGAGAGTAAAATCATATGTATGTACATAAGTTTGTACATACGCTTGGTGTCTTTGCAGAGGAGTGGCATTGTTCGTATATCGTAATACGCGTGTGGTTGTTTGTTGCTTGTAAGTGCATGAATGGCATAGTTGGCATAAAAAACACACACACACACGCACAAACACTCAACTGAACACATGGACATCGTATTACTACTATAATAGCCAGTACATTCATTCTCATGGTAACAGATAGGACATGCAAATTATGTAGACAACCAATGGACTTTTATTTCATATGGGGGCTGGAAGATACCTTCATTAAAAGTAAAATAACAATTTCTGATAATGGTACTAGAGGCTGATAGACACATTATTTTTAAAACCTCAATCATAGGAAAGACTGGATTTGTGCATAATGAGTTCTGATATAATGACTACAACTGACAGTCTTACATTTCTCAGCTTCAAGTTTTGTAAAGAAATCTCTTGCAGTTCAAAAACTGAAAGAGTGCTTATCAATTTTTTTATTTCATCCCATTGTGCAACATTCATATTTATACCCTATATCACTTATGTGGTACAGGGTATTATAACTTTTTGATAGAAAGTACTGTAACACTATTCTTGATAGAACTGATAGGAACTACGATATCCCTGGTCACAGAAGTTACATAGAAATTCTATATGGATGGTTCCAAACAAGACAACCAGGTGGGTTTGTGGGTGTACAATAAAAATCTAGAACTGGTCATATCGAAAAGGTTACCCCACCACTGCAGTGTGTATCAAGGGGAGATCCTTGCAGTTAAGGAAGTGGTAGAATGGCTAAGACATAATGTCTTTATAACGATTGTCAAAAATATCTTCTCAGACAACCAGGCAGCCATTAAATCCCTGGAGAACTCTCTAAGAGGTGGCTGAACAGTTCAAAATTCAACTGTTCTGGGTGCCGGGACTGAGAGAAACTCCAGGAAATTTTTAAGCGGACGAACGTGCGAGACTAGGAATTACCCCACACATTCCAGGGATACTGGAATCTGTGGGTATACCTCTAGCGACATGTAAGCTAAGTTTTCAGGACCAGGCCCGAAGGACAACGAATGATAGATGGTCACATAGAGGAGGCTGTGAGCATTCCAAAACTATGTGGCCTAATCTAGACTTGAAGAGGTCTACCACTTTGCTGCCATTGGCTAGAACAGATGTCTCAGTCATTGTGTCCGCTATGGCAGGTCACTGTCTAATCGGAAAACATGCTGACAGACTGAAGGTTGCCAGCAACGACTTTTTGCTGAAGCTATAACGACATCGAAGAAGAAGAAACAATAGAACACCCTCTATGTGTGTGTTCCGCACTAGCAGTCAGAAGGAGTTCCACTTTAGGTTCTCATTTCTTTGAGAAACTGTCTGGTATAGCGGATGTGAACTTTCGCAAGTTATTGGGCTTTTTAAAGCCCAATAACTCACTCCATAATCACCCAGTGAACCCATTTTATGCTTTACGGCAGGATTATTAATGCGAACCTGGGAGATAGTGTGATAAGAAGGCAGGTGACCAGAGGAATGCCAAAAGGACGGGTGTTCTCGCCTATGGAACCTTGTGGTTAATGAAATCCTATTGAATCTCGGTGGGGATGGCACAAGAATAATCGTTTATGTGGACGGCGTCGTGCTGCTGGTATGAGGCAGGTTTCGTTTGACGATCGGTTCGATCATGGAGAGGTCACTGAGAATATTGTAGCGATGGGCTACCAACCCAAAGACGACGGAGGCAGGTTTTTTATTGACAATCAGTGAGATTATGGAGGGGTCTCTGAGGAGATAGTCGCGAAAGAAGGCAAAGCTGGTGCTCTTCACGAATAGATACATGATACCGGACTCCAGTCCTTCGACGGCATCAACTGCTACTGCCGAAGGAGGCGAAGTATCGTACATTGCCATAGTCCTCGATTCGAAACTGACCTGGAAGAGGAATAGCGAGGGAAGAAGCAGTAAAGCTCTCTGCGCTTTTGACTCCTGCAGAAGGATGTTCGGTAGGAAGCAGGTGGTGAAAACAGTACTGACCTATGGAACACTGGTACGATAGAAGGCCGTGAAGAGGAGGACACGTACGAGGAAGTTCGAGAAGTTCCAAAGACTGGCCTGCGTCGGGGCATTAAGATCCACACCGCAAGCAGGCTTGGACAGACAGACGGACACATAAGTGGTTGATGAGTGCTTTGACAGGGGTCATAACCCGACACTGTACCATGGCGGCGCACATGGGAATACCGTACAATGACTTCTGCAGGATGAGGAGGAGACCAAGGATGAGGATCAACGCCCGTTTCTTTTGCGATCTAAGTGAACTTGTGAATGTACCTCTGGTAGTTCTTCGGGATTTGTTGACGGAACTGCATGGTTCCGACGGGGGTGCCATAAGCTCTGGCGTAGATACATCCGTGCTTGCGCATGTGGATGGGCGTTCTTCACCCCCCGCTCAGGTTTTCCATTCTTCCAGTTTTTCTTATAACCGTATACTTGTGAATGTACCTCTGGCAGTTCTCCTGAGATTTGTTCACGGAACAGGTTCCGACGGAAGGTGCCATAAGTTCTGGCGAAGTTACATCCGTGCTTGCATGTGGATGTGGATAGCCATTCCTCCTGTGTTTTATACCCACCACCATAGGATAGGGGGTATATTCATTTAGTTATTCCGTTGCCAACACATCGAAATATTAATTTCAGACCCTATTTCGGATCGTCGTAAAATTCTAAGACGATTTAACGATGTCCGTGTGTCTGTCCGTCCGTCTGTCCGTCCGTCTGTCCGTCCGTCTGTCCGTCCGTCTGTCCGTCCGTCCGTCCGTCCGTCCGTCTGTCCTTTCGTCTATCGTAATCACTCTAGAGCCTTCAAAAATCGAGATATTGAGATGAAATTTGGCACAGATACGTCTTTTTGATGCACGCTTGTAAAGTTCTTGAACGGGCCAAATCGGACCATATTTAGATATAACTGCTATATAGACCGATTTTCCGATAAAGGATCTGAAGACCATAGAAACTTAATTTTTCATCCGATTTTGCTGAAATTTAAAAAGGTGAATAGTTTTAGGCTTCCCGCCAACTGCCCCAAATATGGTTTAGATCAGACTATATTTAGATATAGTTGCCATATAGACCGATCTCCCGATAAAGGGTCTGAGGGCTATAAAAGCTTTATTAATTACCCGATTTCGCTGAAATTTGCAACAGTGGGCTATTTTGAGCCTCCCGACGTCTGACCTAAAAATATTTCAGATCGGACTATATTTAGATATAGCTGCCATATATACCGATCTGCCGATAAGGGGACTGAAGCCCATAAAAGCTTAATTTTTTACCGGATATTGCTGAAATTTGAAACAATGAGTAGTTTTAGGTCTCCTGACATCCGCCCAAATATGGTTCAGATCGGACTATATTTAGAAGTAGCTGCCATACAGACCGATCTGCCGATAAAGGGTCTGAAGCCCATAAAAGCTTTATTTTTTAACCGATTTTGCTGAAATTTAAAAGAGTGAGTAGTTTTAGGCCTCTCAACTTTGAACCTAAATATGGTTCAGATCGGACTATATTTAGATATAGCTGTCATATAGACCGATCTCCCGATAAAGGGTCTGAGGGCTATAAAAGCTTTATTAATTACCCGATTTCGCTGAAATTTGCAACAGTGGGCTATTTTGAGCCTCCCGACGTCTGACCTAAAAATATTTCAGATCCGATTATATTTAGATATAGCTGCCATATATACCGATCTGCCGATAAGGGGACTGAAGCCCATAAAAGCTTTATTTTTTACCGGATTTCGCTGAAATTTGAAACAGTGAGTAGTTTTAGGTCTCCTGACATCCGCCCAAATATGGTTCAGATCGGACTATACTTAGAAGTAGCTGCCATACAGACCGATCTCCCGATAAAGGGTCTGAAGCCCATTAAAGCTTTATTTATTTCCCAATTTCGCTGAAATTTCAAACAGTGGGTTATTTTAAGCCTCTCAACATCTGACCTAAGTATGGTTCAGATCGGACTATATTTAGATATAGCTGCAGTTGAGACCGATCTCCCAATAAAGGGTCTGAAGCCCATAAAAGCTTTATTTTTTAACCGATTTCACTGAAATTTGAAAGAGTGAGTAGTTTTAGGCCTCTCAACTTTGAACCTAAATATGGTTCAGATCGGACTATATTTAGATATAGCTGTCATATAGACCGATCTCCCGATAAAGTGTCTGAAGGCCATAAAAGCTTTATTTATTGCCCAATTTCGCTGAAATTTGAAACAGTCGGTTATTTTAAGCCTCCTGACATCTGACCTAAATATGGATTAGATGGGCCCATATTTAGATATAGCTGCCATATAGATCGATCTTCCGATAAAGGGTCTGAAGGCCATAAAAGCTTTATTTTTTAACCGATTTCGCTAAAATTTGAAACATTTAGTTATTTTAAGCCTCCTGACATCTGGCCTTAATATGGATAGATCGGTCCATATTTAGATATAGTTGCCATATAGACCGATCTCCCGATAAAGGGTCTGAAGGTCATAAAAGCTTTATTTATTACCCGATTTCGCTGAAATTTAAAACGGTGCGTTATTTTAAGGCTCTCAACATCTAACCTAAATATGGTTCAGATCGGACTATATTTAGATATACGTGCCGTATAGACCGATCTCCCGATAAAGGGTCTGAAGGCCATAAAAGCTTTATTTATTACCCGATTTCGCTGAAATTTAAAATGGTGCGTTATTTTAAGGCTCTCAACATCCAACCTAAATATGGTTCAGATCGGACTATATTAAGATATAGCTGCCATATAGACCGATGTGCCTATAAGGGGACTGAAGCCCATAAAAGCTTCATTTTTTACGAGATTTCGCTGAAATTTGAAACAGTGAGTTTTTCAGAGCCACACGATATCCGTGTATAACCTCTAGTCCGAGATCTCACATCTTCTTTCTCTACCCTTTCTTTTTAGGGTATCACAATGGACCAAACTGGGCCCGGAGTGAACTCACTTATGATGGGCAACCCACTCAACCTAACCTAAGTTTTGACAACTTATCCTGCATACCAAATGTGGTGTAGGTTATCAAAAGTTCAGCTTAGCCCGACATCAGCCCATTTTTACTTGTTTTAATTTTTTTTTTTTTTTTTCTTAGCCACAGTTGATAAAAATTTTGTTTGTTGCTACTGCCATATAAAAGATTGGAAAAATTAAAATTGAATAAATTTCTTGATAACAACATCGTTTAAAGACACTTTCATATGGCAGTGTGTGTGTGGCACAAAAGTTTTCAACGTGGTCAGCAAGTTGGGAAACATAACAAGACACACCATGGCCAACATACAAAGGCAATGAAAACAATTTCAGGAAATTTAATACATACCAGCATAAAAAAAACAGGAAAAATATTTTTCTTGCCATATTTTAAGAAAAAACAAAAAATGTTGTTAAATCTGTACGAGACCTACAACACCCACAAGTCACAGAAAACATACACTTTAATGGACTTTGAAATTAATTCTCTTCGAGATGAAGCATCCATCGTAGACGTAGTCGTCGACGACGTTGGTCCTGGTCATTAAATGTTTCGAATACATGAAAAACACCAAGGCAAACATGAGCGACGATGGCAAAACGATTTTTAGTTGCCAACACATCCGTTTCCCTTAGATCATGGTCGGTTCCTTTGAGTTTTGTGCCTGCAGTAATGGCTACATAGGTCCGGCTAGAAAACCCCCAAAAAATATATGGACATAAAAACACTTCCTTTTTTTTCTTACTTGAAGAAAATGCGCCAAGGGTTTATACCAGGAGAGGAAGCAGTGGTTTTGAAGTGGACTCGAATTCTCTTCACGAAACGAAGCGTAAATATTACGAAATATTTACTAACATATTTTTTCTAGGCATCTTATCAGAAATGACCATTTAAGTAGAATGCACAAAAAATCACCCCCCCCACAGAAAGTAAACAAATAATGGGGAGGGAGAGAGAGGCATTCCGAAAAAAATGGCTTTGTGAAATTGAAAATCTCTACTACACAGAACTTATGGCCAAAATTACTACTTAGTTGAAGATTAAAAGCAAAAAAAAAAAACTCAAAAATAATATCTTTTTAAGTGGTCTAGGCATCACTCAACAACAGCAGGAAGTGTAGCAATTTTGGTTATTATACCCACCACCGAAGGATGGGGGTATATTCATTTTGTCATTCCGTTTGCAACACATCGAAATATCCATTTATGACCCTATAAAGTATATATATTCTTGATCAGCGTAAAAATCTAAGACGATCTAGACATGTCCGTCCGTCTGTCCGTTGAAATCACGCTACAGTCTTTAAAAATAGAGATATTGAGCTGAAATTTTGCACAGATTCTTTTTTTGTCCATAAGCAGGTTAAGTTCGAAGATGGGCTATATCGGACTATATCTTGATATAGCCCCCATATAGACCGATCCTCCGATTTAGGGTCTAAGGCCCATAAAAGCCACATTTATTATCCGATTTTGTTGAAATTTGGGACAGTGAGTTGTGTTAGGCCCGTCGACATCCTTTGTCAATTTGGCTCAGATCGGTCCAGATTTGGATATAGCTGCCATATAGACCGATCCTCCGATTTAGGGTCTAAGACCCATAAAAGCCACATTTATGGTCCGATTTCGCTGAAATTTGGGACAGTGAGTTGTGTTAGGCCCGTCGACATCCTTTGTCAATTTGGCTCAGATCGGTCCGGATTTGGATATAGCTGCCATATAGACCGATCCTCCGATTTAGGGTCTAAGGCCCATAAAAGCCACATTTATGGTCCGATTTCGCTGAAATTTGGGACAGTGAGTTGTCTTAGGCTCTTTGACATGTCTCTTTAATTTGGTTCAGATCGGTTCAGATTTGGATATAGCTGCTATATAGACCGATCCTCCGGTTTAGGGTCTTAGGCTCACAAAAGCCACATTTATTATCCGATTTTGATGAAATTCGGGGCAGTGAATTGTGTTAGGCTCATCGACATCCTTCGTTAATTTGGCTCAGATCGTTCCAGATTTGGATATAGCTGCCATATAGATCGATCCTCCGATTTATGGTGTTAGGCCCATAATAGCCACATTCATTATCCGATTTTGCTGAAATTTGGGACAGTGAGATGTGTTAGGCCCTTTGACACATTTCTTCAATTTGGTCCAGATCGGTTCAAATTTGGATATAGCTGCCATATAGACCGATTTCTTTATTTATGGTTTTGGGCCCATAAAATGCTCATTTATTGCCCGATGTCCCCGAAATTTGGAACAGTGAGTTAAGTTAAGCCCCTTGACATACTTCTGCAATATCGCACAGATCGGTCCAGATTTGGATATAGCTGCCATATAGACCGATATCTAGGTTTTAGGTTTTGGGGCCATAAAAGACGCATTTATTGTCCGAAGTCGCTGAAATTTGAGACAGTGAGTTTGGTTAGGCTCTTCGACGTCCTTCTTCAATTTTGCCCAGATCAGTCCAGATTTGAATATAGCTGCCATATAGACCGATCTCTGGATTTAAGGTTTGGGGCCCATAAAAGAGGCATTTATTGTCCGATTTCGCCGAAATTTGGGACAGTGCTTAGTGTTAGGCTCTTCGACATGTTTATGCAACTTAGCCCCAAATCGGTCCAGATTTGGATATAGCTGCCATGTAGACCGATATCTCGATTTAAAGTCTTGGCCCCATAAAAGGCGCATTTATAATCCGATTTCACTGAAATTTGACACAGTGACTTATGTTGGGCTTTTCGACATCCGTGTCGTATATAGTTCAGATCGGTATGAGGTATATGAGTATAAGGTATGAAATTTTCACCGAATTTTGATGAAAGGTGGTTTACATATACACCCGAGGTGGTGGGTATCCAAAGTTCGGCCCGGCCGAACTTAACGCCTTTTTACTTGTTTTTCCATAATGATGAAAAATTGAAGCGCTAATTTTCTGTGCAGAGCAGTCTTGGCAAGAAATAAGGATTTCCTCACTGCACGAAGGAGGGTTGAGATAAAATTCGGCAATAATATCTGAGAAAAGTTAAAAGAAGTAATTCTTCTCTGAAGTGTTCTAAATGTTACTGAATTGATGATAAACTCGGCTCTCCAATGAGGCGATAGTGGGTTTAATTTCCCGCAAAAAAGGCTGTGGCAGCGCAATGGACTACAAATTGTCTCAGTCAGTTAGAGTCTGAGATATGCAACGAGTTTATGAAGACAAAGAGAGAAATCAGGTGAAAGAGGGGAACTTGACATGAAGGGGAAAGGAAAAGTAAGTTTAGAAAGTGAAAGAAAATCTAAAGGGGTGATGAAAGTTCGCTGTAACATCAAAGGTCAGATTGAGCAAAAGACTGAAAAAGGCATAGAAAGGAAAAAGGACATTAAGAGTGGTGGGGGTATGCCGAAGAAGGTTTTAGGGATTCTAGGAAGATGGTCAATTGTAAATTTTCCCTCAATACACTTCGTTAAGGAACAGCAATTATACTTTTCTCACTTCAATGAGCGCTGTCCAATCCAAGATGTAGCTCAATGATAATTGAGCTGATTTTTATATCCGAATACTAACCGACACCTAGCGACATCTTTTGGTAGAGAACTCTCAAGTGGCAGATCTCCCAAATTCTGCCATCATTAGTGAGGGGATAACCAATACAGAAACTATTTTGCGATGATATCGACGGATTAGCATGATAAGATAACATGCTAACCTTTGCCGAACGATGAACTTCCCGAAGGATGCGGGAAAAAAATAGAAGTGGGACATTTGAAAATCAACGTGGGTAGTGAGTAATGTCGACGGTTACCTGATTCATAGAATTAGAATGATAAGATAACAGACTAACCTTTGCCGGACGATGAACTTCCCGAAGGATGCGAGAACAATATAGGAGAAATGGGACATTTGAAAATCAACGTGGGTAGTGAGTAAAGAAGGTCAGTTACAAATAGTGGCAGAGGAAAAAAAGAAATGAGGACAAACCAAAGTAGGAAGAAGGAAATAAAGAAATGGTTAAACTAAACAGGGACGGATATAGAGCTGTGACAAAAGATTGCATGGGGGACAGAGGGAAAGAGAACCAAAATGAGTGACCATGGGAATGAACAAAGGAACAATGAAAAGGGGCAGAGAAAGATGGGAGGAAAAACGGAAAACGGATTTTATGACCGGAGGAACAAAATAGATAGAAAAAAAGGAAGAAGTGATGGCAGTAAGTACTAAGCATAGGATGTAGGGATATTAGTAGGAATTGGAGTAGGGATGTAAGAAGGGATGGGAATAGGGATGGTAGCAGGAATTGGAGTAGGGATAGTAGTAATGAGGGTAGTAGGTATGGTAGCAGGGAAGGAAGTAGGAAAGGAAGTGGGGTTGGTAGTAGGGAAGGTAATAGGAAAGGTAGTGGGAAAGGTAGTAGGGAAGGTAGTGGGGATGGTAGTGGGGTTGGCAGTAGAGATGGTAGTGGGTATGGTAGTGAGGATGGTAGTGAGGATGGTAGTGAGGAGGGTAGTGGGGATGGTAGTATGGAATACAGTAGAAATTGGAGTAGAGATGGAAATAAGAAAAGGAATATGGATGAGGGCAGGAATTGGAGTAGGGATGTAAGAAGGGATGGAAGTAAGGATGGGAATAGGGATGGTAGCAGGAATTGGAGAAGGAATAGCAGTAATGAAGTTAAAAGGTATGAAAAAAAGTGGGGTTGGTAATAGGGATGGTATTGGGAATGGTAATGAGGATAGAAGTGGGGATGGTAGTGGACATAGTAGAAGGGATGATAGTAGGAATTGTAGGGATGGTAGTAGGGAAGGTGGTAGAAAAGGTAAGGGGAATGTATTGGGGTTGGGAAAAGACATGGTAGTGGGGATGGTAGTGAGCACGGTAGTTGGGATGGTGGTAGGGATGATAGTAGGGATGGTAGTAGGAATTGTAATGGAATGGTAAAAGGGATGGTAGCAGGGTGGATGTAGGGATGGAAGTGTGTAGTGGGCGTGGTAGTGTGCGTGTTAGTGGGGACTGTAGTAGTGATGGTAGTAGGGATGATTGCAGGATTAGTAGAAGGAATGGTAGCAGGGTTAGTCGAAGGGATGGTAAGAGTGATGGTAGGATGGATGGTAGTGGGAATGGTAGTAGAGATGGTAGAAGGAGAGATGGTATTTGAGATGGTTGTAGGAATATTAGTTTAGATAGGAATAGTAGTAGGGATAGTAGTGCGGATGGTAGTGGGGATGTTAGTTTGGACAACAGTAGGAATTGTAGTAGGGATGGAAGTAAGAAAAGGAATATGAATGAGGGCAGGAATTGGAGTAGGGATGTAAGAAGGGATGGAAGTAAGGATGGGAATAGGGATGGTAGCAGGAATAAGAGTAGGAAAACTAGTAGTGAGGTTAGTAGGAATGGTTGAAGGGAAGGTAGTAGGAAAGGTAGTAGGGAAGGTAGTAGGAAAGGTAGTAGGGAAGGTAGTAGGAAAGGTAGTGGGTATGGTAGTAGGAATTGTAGGGATGGGAAAGGGAAATTGATGGAAAAGGTAAGGGAGAAGGTAGTGGGGTGGGTAGTAGGGATGGTAGTGGGGATGGTAGTGGGGATGGTAGTGGGGATGGTAGTGGGGATGGTAGTGAGGATGGTAGTATGGACAACAGTAAGAATTGGAAAAGGGATGAAAGTAAGAAAAGGAATATTGATGAGAGCAGAAATTGGAGTAGGGATGTAAGAAGGGATGGAAGTAAAGATGGGAATAGGAATGGTAGCAGGAATTGGAGTAGGAATAGTAGTAGTGGGGTTAGTAGGTATGTTAGTAGGGAAGGTAGCTGGAAAAATAGTGATGTTGGTAGTAGGGATGGTATTGGGAATGGTAGTGAGGATGGTAGTGGGCATAGTAGAAGGGATGGTTTTAGGGAAGGTGGTAGAAAAGGTAAGGGGAAGGTAGCGGGGTTGGTAGTAGTGATGGGAGTGGGAATGGGAGTGGGGATCGGAGTGGGGATGGGAGTGGGGATGGGAGTGCGGATGGGAGTGCGGATGGGAGTGCGGATGGGAGTGCGGATGGGAGTGCGGATGGGAGTGCGGATGGGAGTGCGGATGGGAGTGCGGATGGGAGTGCGGATGGGAGTGCGGATGGGAGTGCGGATGGGAGTGCGGATGGTGGTAGGGATGGAATTAGGATGGAAGTAGAGATGGTAGAGAGGATGGTAGTAAGTGTGTAGTGGCCGTGGTAGTGGGGACTGTAATGGTAATGGTAGTAGGGATGGTAGAAGAGATGATAGCAGGGTTAGTAGAAAAGATGGTAGCAGGGTTAGTCGAAGGGATGGTAAGAGGGATGATAGGATGGATGGTAGTGGAAGTGGTAGTAGAGGTGGTAGAATGGGTGGTAGGAGAGATGGTATTTGAGATGGTTGTAGGAATAGTAGTTCAGATAGTTGTAGGGATAGTAGTAGGGATGGTAGAGGGGATGGTAGAAGGGATGGTAGTGGGAATGTTGGTGGGGATGATAGTGGGGATTGTAGTGGGGATGGTAGTGGCAATGGTAGTGGGGATGGTAGTTGGCATTGTAGTAGTAATAGTAGAAGGGATGGTAGTTGAGCTGGTTGTAGGAATAGGTATGGTAATAAGATGAAAGTAGACATGGTAGAGGGAATGGTAGTGGGAGTGGTAGAAGGGATTGCAGTAGGGATGGTAGAAGGGATGGTAGTTGAAATGATAGAAGGAATAGGAGTAGGGATGGTACTAGGATAATAGTTGGGATTGTAGTAGAGGTGGCAGTAGGGATGGTAGTGGGGAGTGTGGTGGGGTTGATATTGGGAGTAATAGAGAGATGGTTGTGAGGATGGTAGTAGGTAATGTAGTAGGTTTGGTAGTAGGGATGGTAGTTAGAATGACATTAAGGATGAAGCAGTGATGTAGTTGGGATTGTTGGGGGAGTGGCAGTAGAGATGCTAGTAGGCATGATAATGGTGATGGTAGTAGGGATTGGCATGGATGGTAGTAGGGGTGGCTTTAAGGTTTGCGGTAAGGATGGTAATGGAATGGAGCAGGGTTGGTAGTGGGGATGGTGAAGGAGTGGCAGTATTATTGGCAGTAGGGATAGTAGTTGGAAAGACAGTGGGGACGGTAGAAGGGATGTTGGTTGGTACGGTAGTAGGAATGGTAGGAGAAATGGTCGTAGAATGGTAATAGGATGGTAGTGTCGATGATAGTGGGAATGTTATTGGGAGCGGTAGTGGTAAAAGGGATGTGGGTTGGCATGGTATTAGGAATGGTACTAGGAATGACAGGAGGTGGAAGAGTTGGTAGTAGGGATGGAAGTGGGTATGGTAGTGGGGATGGAAGTTGGAATGATAGTGGGGATGGTAGTGGGAGTGATAGTGGGGATGGTAGAAGGGATGTTGGTTGGCATGGTATTAGGGATGGTGCTAGATATGACAGCAGGGATAGTAGAAGGGATGTTGGTTTGTATGGTAAAAGGGATGGTAGTAGGATGGTAGTGGGGATGGCAATGGGAGTGGCAGTAGGGGTGGTAGTGGGGATGTTAGTAGGAGTGGTTTTAGGGATTGTAGTAGTGATGGTAGAAGGGATTGTAGTTGAGATGGTTGTATGAATAGTGCTAGGGATGGTAGTAGGATAATAGTTGGGATGGTAGTAGAGATGATATAAGGGGAGGCAGTAGGGATGGTGGTGGGGATGATAGTGGGAGTAGTGGTAGAGATGGTAGTGGGGATGGTAGTAGGGAATGTAGTTGGTATGGTAGTAGAGAGAGTAGTAGTAGAGATGGTAGTAGTTATGGTAGTAGTTATGGTAGTAGGGATGGTAGTAGTTATGGTAGTAAGGATGGTAGTAGTTATGGTAGTAGGAATGACAGTAAGGATGGAAACAGTGATGGTAGTTGGGGGCAGTGGGGTAGTTGGGGGAGTGGTAGTAGAGATGGTAGTAGGGATGATAATGGTGATGTTAGTAGGGATTATAGTACGGATGGTTGTAGGAATTGCGGTAGGGATGGTAGTGGAATGGAACAGGGTTGGTAGTGGAATGGAACAGGGTTGGTAGTAGGGATGGTGGGGGTGTGGCAGTATTGAAGGCAGTATGGATGGCAGTAGAAATGACAGTAGGGGTATTAGAAGAGATGTTGGTTGGTATGACAGTAGGATGGTAGTGGGGATGGTAGTGGAGATGGTAGTGGGGTAGTAGTTGGAATGTCATTGTGAGTGGTAGTGGGAACAGTAAAAGGGATGTTGGTTGGCATTGTATTAGGAATGGTACTAGGAATAATAGTAGGGATTGTAGAAGAGATGTTGGTTGGTACGCTAGTAGGGAGGTAGTAGGAATGTTAGTAGGAATGATAGTAGGATGGTAGTGGGGATGGAGTTAGGATGTTAATAGGGATGCTTGTGGACATGGTAATAAAAGAATGGTAGTAGCATGGAAGGGATGATAGTAGGATGGAAGTAGGGATGGTAGTGGGAATGTTAATGGAGATGGCAGTGGGAGTGGTAGTAGTGATTATAGTAGGGTTGGAAGAAGGGATGGGTGTGGCAGTAGAGATGGTTGAAGGGATGGATGAAGGAATGGTAGTGGGGTGGTAGCTGGTATGGCAGTGGGAGTGATAGTGGAGATGGTAGTGGGGAAGGCGGTAGTGATGGTAGAAGGGATGGTTGTAGGGATGGTAGTAGGAATGGTAGTAGAAATCACAGTAGGGTAAAAGGAATGGTGGGAGAGATGTTAGTAGGATGGTGGTGTGGATGATAGTGGGAAAGGTAGTGGGAGTGGTAGGCACATGGTAGTAGAAAAGATGGTAGTAATGGTAGAAGGAAAGTTTGTGGGATTGTTAGTAGGAATGACAGTATGGATGGTAGAAGGGATGTTGGTTGGTATGGTAGTGAGATGGTAGTAGGAATGGTAGTAGGATGGAATTAGGGGTGATAGTGGGGATGGTAGTGGAAGTGGTAGTTGAAGTGGTAGTGGGTGTGGTAGTGGAAGTGGTAGTGGGTGTGGTTGTGGGTGTGGTAGTGGGTGGGGTAGTGGGTGTGGTAGTGGTAATGGTAATGGGTGTGGTAGTGGATGTGGTAGTGGGTGTGGTAGTGGGTGTGGTAGTGGGTGTGGTAGTGGGTGTGGTAGTGGGTGTGTTAGTGGGTGTGGTAGTGGGTGTGGTAGTGGCTATGGTAGTGGGTGTGGTAGTGGGTGTGGTAGTGGGTGTGGTAGTGGCTGTGGTAGTGGCTGTGGTAGTGGCTGTGGTAGTGGTAATAGGGATTGAAGAAGGGTGTAGTAGTGGAGTTGGTAGAAGAAATGGTAGGAGATATGGTAGTAGGATGGTAGTGGGGATTGTAGTGGGGATGGTAGTGAGGTGGTAGTGGAAATGTTCTTTGGAGTGGTAGTGGGGATGGTAATAGGATTGGTATTAGAAATGACAGTAGGTATGGTACAAGGGATGTTGGTTTGTGTGGTATTAGGAATGGTAGTAGGAATGATAGTGATGTTGGTTTGTATGGTAGTAGGAAGGTAGTAGAGATGTTAGTAGGGATGGTAGTAGGATGTAGTGGGAATGAAAGTAGGATGTTAGTCTGGATGTTTGTGGACATGGTAATAAAGAAGTAGGTAGTGATAGTAGAGATGGTAGTAGGGATGGTATTAATAGTAGAGATGGTAGACTGAATGGTAGGTGAGATGGTAGTAAGATTGTAATGGGGATGATAATGGGGTAGTGGTAGTAGAAGTAGTGATGGTAATAAGGATGTTAGTAAGGATGTTAGTAGGGATGGTAGCAGGGTAAGTAGTGGGGATGGTAGGAGGGATGGTAGTAGGGTTGAGAGTTGGGATGTTGGTATGAATTGTAGTGAGGATGTAAGTAGAGATGCCAGTGTTGATGATAATAGGGATGGTAGGGGAGATGGAAGGGGAGATGGTAGTTGAGGTGGTAAAAAGGTTGGTGGAAGGGATATCAGAATTGATTGCAGTAGGTATGGTATAAGTAAGGATGGTAGTAAATATGTAAGAATTCATTGTATTAGGGAAGGCAGTAAAGATGGTAGAAAATCAGGAGAACTGTCCAAAGGATAGCTCTATCTAAATGTTAGATTATTATATATATGCACCCTACTGTACTCAATTTAATCTAAATTTGGAAAAAAAAAATACTGCTCTTATTGGTGAAAGACTTTAAATTGGATGATTGGTCTCTATAAGTGCCATATCTAAATATGTTCTCATCAAAAACAATACTCGGCTAAGACGTTGAAGGACCTTACACAACTCGCTGTGTTAAATTTTAGAGAAATCGTTTAAAGTATATCCATATTAAAGGATTTAAGCTAAACATCTGTAGATAAGGAAGCTGTATTTAACAATAGACCAATCTGGACAATAATCGGCAATGACGTTGAAGGGCCCAACACAAACCAGTTTTAGCAAATTGCAGGTAAACAGAGTAATAAATGCAGTTTTTATGTGCCTAAGACTTTATATGGGCAGATCGGTCTGCATGGGGGCCCATGCATGATATATTCCTATGCAGCCCACCTTCGACTTTGACCTGACTATTATCAGAACAAATAAAAGCGTGCTATCTTCGGCCGGACTGAATCTTGTATACTCTCCACAGTGGATCACATTGAGTTCTTTGCCCCGTATCTCTTTATAAGCAAACAAAGAAAATGTATAAGAATTGCTATGCTATTGGAGCTATATCAAGTTATGAATTGATTCGGGTCATACTTGGCTTGGATACCATTGTGCAAAATTTCAACCAAATCGGAAAAGAATTGCGCCCTTTAGTTTTTAATAAATAAAATTGGGAGATCGGGAGCTATATCAGACTATGGACCGTTTCAGACCATTTTTGACACATATTTTAATGGCTATAAAAAAGACACTGTGCAAACTTTCAACCAAATAGGATAAGCTTTACGACCTCTAGAGTTCCAAGAAGTATAATCGGGAAATCGGTTTATATGGGAACTGTATCAATTTTTAAACCGATTCAAACCATACTTGGCACTTATGTCGTAGGTCAGAGGGGAATTCGTTGTGCAGAATTTCAGGCAAATCAAACAAGAACAGTTCCCTCTTGTGACTCAAGAAGTATAAACGGGAGATGGGTTTATCTGGGAGCTTTAACCGGTTTTGCACCGATCTAATCCAAACTTGTTATGTGTGTTAAAAAATGTTAAACAAGACACTGTGCAAAATTTTTGCCACATCAAATAAGAATTGCGCTCTCTAGAGGTTCAAGAAGTGATGCCATCAAATCGGTTTATATGGAGGCTATATTTAAATATGACCTGATTTGGCCAATTGACAATCCCAGCTGACCTACATTAATAGGAAGTATTTGTGAAACATTTCAGCGCTTAGCTTTATGGATTTTTTTGTGCTTTCCGCAGACATACGGACGGGTATGCCTAGATCGACTTAGAATATCAAGACGATCAAGATTATATATACTTTATGGTGTCCCAGATCAATATATCGACATGTGACTAACCGAATGACTTGATTAGTATACCCCAATCCTATGTTGGGGGGGTGTTTAAAAAAATCTGTTCCAAATTCCTGATCATTATCTTCACTGGTTGGTATCGTGCTCGGATTAGCTCTGCGGGGTCGTGGGTTCGATTCTCATCAGGTCCCGGTTGTTGGCTATTGAGGTATCACAATGGACTAAAATTGTCTAAGTGAGGCTCTTTGGAAATAGACTGCCACTCTTACCTTACCTAACCTAACCATCTTAATTTTTAAAGACTTTAGGGCGATTTCAATGCCCAGACATACTTACGGCGATCAAGAATATATATATAGAGATGCTCGGATATGAGTATTTCCATGTGTTACAAACAGAATGTCAAAACTAATATGCCCCCATCTTTCGGTGGTGGGTGTGAAAAAGTATCAAGCCCAGAACTTAAAAATCAAAAATCACGGTAACTCTTTTATTGTAATTGGCTATAATATCTCGTCCTCTCACCTGTGACGGTGTGTGTTAACCAATCAATTAGCTTACACATCTCTTGACATGAAATGCCCTCTTGATAAATTGTTACACAGAAAACCGTTGGTTAAAATGTCACTGCTACCACATTTTTTTTTTAACACTCAACATTTGCGTCCAATTAAGAAATTTGTACATTGAAATCTGTGTCTATATCCTTTTTCTCCTCCTCTACCGCCTCTCGCAGCCAGCAGTTGCACAATAAGCCTCTGCCACTTAGCATTCATTGCAAAGAGTGTAGTGGCTTTTAAAATTACAAAGTGAAAGCGCATGTGGCGGAAATAAGTTATGTTGCTTACCGCAATGGTTTTCAATGGTTTTTCGTTAACAATGTACACTTCAAAGTAGAATGTCATAGTAGTGAAAATGCAGGCGTAGAGAGAAGACTGCTGTAGTGGCGTTTAGAAGGCCTAAGGAGACGTTTAAAATGTCCAAGAAGCTTTCTCTAAAGATCAAAGGACAATAAAACCACAAAAAAATAATCATCCATCCGATATCTAAAAATTTTACAGCCTACGATTCCTTCCAGACAAACTTACACAATCTGTGACAATTTTAAGAAAATCGGTTCAGCCTTTTTGGTTTCTACGGAACAAACAAAAAAACTGAGTCCCATGATGGGTCATATGCCCATTTAAAGCGTATTTGGGGGGTAGGGCACCCTCTATACTTCGTTCTGATTTTGTATGCCATATTCGTAATCTACTCCTGAATACCTTTCATTTGAGGCATATATTGTGATGAACGTCCAATATGCTTGTTGGGTACTTAGACTCCATACCATATTCGTTCTCTATTTTCGAATACCTTTCATTTGATATCCATATTGTCCCGATCGGTCCACTTTAGATTTTGGGTGATGTTTTTGGGTAACGGGGGAGGGTCCGTCCCCCTTCCGAAATCAACAAATTATAAAGCCTATTTCTCCTTCCTGACCATATTCGCAATCTACTCCCGAATACCTTTCATTTGAGTCCCATATTGTCATGATCGTTCAAAAAACCTATTTTAGGGGGTTTTGGGTTTGGGGCGGCCCCCCGTTACCTTGACCCAAGTTTTAATATAAAATTCCTACTCTATTCCTGAATACCTTTCATTTGAGTCCCATATTGTTCCGATCGGTCCATTTTTATTTTTAGGTAGTACTTTTGGGGTAAGGGGGAGGGCCCTCCCCCTTCCCATATCAAAAAATTATATAGCCTATGTTTCCTTCCAGACCAACCTACACAATCTGTGCTAAATTTCAAGGTAATCGGTTCAGTCTACACGGAACAAACCGACAAACAAACACAAATTCAATTTTATATATAAGATTTATATTTAAGATATCAGGTAACTGACCGATTTGGACCATATTTACTACGCGTTTAGAAAGTCATATCGAAACACTTCGTACAAAAATTCGAACGAGTTGGCCCAAAATCGCGACTTCCAGAGGCTCAAGAGGGCAATTCGAAGGACCATTTTATATGGGAGGTATATCCAAACCGAACCGACACGGCCCATTTGCAAGGCCCAATGGTCCACATAAATAAGAGTAGCAAAATTTCAAACGGATATCTTAAATAAATCGGGCTCTGCAGTGATTTCTACCAGCGAAGGACAATTTCAAGACGATATATGAGTCGCAAATCGATATTTCGAGGTGTAACCAATGAAAAGACTAGATGGTACACCCTCCATCCTAAGGTAGAGGATATACCGCAAAAGTACTGATATTTCAGTTATATACCAGACGGGCCTCTTTATTACAGGCCTTTGAAGTTTTCGTAGGGAAGACAATGGGCTTTGGTTTTCAGTATACCCTTCACCATAAGAAGGGGGTACACTAATTTCGTCATTCTGTTTGTTACTATTCGAAATATTCGTCTGAGACCCCATAAAGTATATAAATTCTAGAACGTCGTGACATTTTATGTCGATCTAGCCATGTCCGTCCGTCTGTCCGTCCGTCCATCTGTCTGTTGAAAGCACGCTAACTTTCGAAGGAGTAAAGCTAGCCGCTTGAAACTTTGCACAAATATTTCTTATTGGTGTAGGTCAGCTGGTATTGTCAATGGGCCATATCGGTCCATGTTTTGATATAGCTGCAATATAAACCGATCTTGGGTCTTGACTTCTTGAGCCTCTAGAGGGCGCAATTCTTATTCGATTGGAATGAAATTTTGCACAACGTATTTTGCTATGATATCCAACAACCGTGCCAAGTATGGTTCAAATCGATCCAGGTTTTGATATAGCTGCCATATAAACCAATCTGGGATCTTGACTTTTTGACCCTCTAGAGGGCGCAATTCTCGTCCGATTTGGCTGAAATTTTGCATGAGGTGTTTCATTATGACTTCCAACAACTGTGCTAATTATGGTTGAAATCGGTCCATAACCTGATATAGCTGCCATATAAAGCGATCTGGGGTCTTAACTTCTTGGGCCACTAGAGGGCGCAATTCTTATCCGATTTGAATGAAATATTCCACGATGTGTTTTGTTATGATATCTAACAACTGTGCTGAGTATGGTTTAAATCGAATGATAACCTGATACAGCTGTCATATAAACCTATCTGGGGTCTTGACTTCTTGAGCCGCTAGAGGGCGCAACTCTTATCCGATTTGAATGGAATATTGCATGAAATGTTTTGTTATGATATTTAACAACTGTGGCAAGTATGGTTCAAATCGGTTCATAACCTGATATAGCTGCCATATTAACCGATCTGGGATCTTGACTTTTTGAGCCTCTAGAGGGCACAATTCTTATCTGATTTGGCTGAAATTTTGCATGACGTGTTTCATTATGACTTCCAACAACTGTGCTTAATATGATTCAAATCGGTCCATAACCTGATATAGCTGCCATATAAACCGATCTGGGATCTTGACTTTTTGAGCCTCTAGAGGGCGCAATTATTATCCGATTTGCCTGAAACTTTGTACGACGAATCCTCTGATGACCATCAACATACGTGTTTATGATGGTCTGAATCAGTCTATTGCCTGATACAGCTTTCATATAAATCGATCTCTCTATTTTACTTCTTGAGCCCCTAAAGGGCGCAATTCTTATTCGAATTGGCTGACATTTTACACAGGTCTCCAACATATGATTTAATTGTGGTCCATACCGGACCATATCTTGATATCGCTCTAATAGCAGAGCAAATATTTTCTTTCCTTTCCTTTTTTTGCCTAAGAAGAGATGCCGAGAAAAGAACTCGACAAATGCGATCCATGGGGGAGGGTATATAAGATTCGGCCCGGCCGAACTTAGCACGCTTTTACTAGTTTTATTTCCCATCTTAAAATAGTAAATGCGCTGTTTACATTGACAACTACCCACATGTGACGCATTCGAAAAGCACACTTATATGTGCCACAACAATTGCTTTTTTTTTTGTTTTCACTACCACTGCCTCGTTTGTAGGAGTGCCATACATTTATGTTGTTTTCAGTGCAGCCAAGCAGCACTGAATGGCAGAGCATGGCATGGTGTTGTTGTCAAAAGAGCAATCTGCTGACAGTTGGCAGTTAACAGAACATCTGCGGTTATGGCAAAAGTTCATAGTAAGTCCATTTGTTGCCAACGATGGTGTATGCTTTACAAGTGATAGCATGTGTAGGGCATGCGGGGAAGACGATGAGACGTTGGACCTTTCCTTTGTCATTGCCCGGCTTTCGCCAGATACCGGTACTTGCTTCAGACATGAACCAACTTAGGGGAGTGATTGAAGGTTATCGCTTAAAATTTTGCGCCACTACTTCTTGTTGCTGTATGTCTTTGGGGACTCCAAATGCGCCACATTGATTTGGATTTGGATATAGTCTCCATATAAACCAATTCGCGGATTTGACTTCTTGAGCCCCTACAAGACTTAAATACAATACGTTTGGAACACCTGGAACTATTCAGATAAGAGCACATAATCATGACATCATGATCATCATGACATTTTAAGTCGATCTAGCCATATCCGTATGTCTGACCGACTGTCTGTCCGTCTATGGAAAGCACGCTTACTTTCGAAGGAGAAACGCTAGGGGCTTCAAATTTTGCCCAAATACTTCCTATTACTGTAGATCGGACTGTAAATGGCCCATTTTTTGGTGTAGCTCCCATATAAACCCATATCCTGGGTTTGAATTCTTGAGCCTCTAGAGGGCGCCATCCGATTTATTATTATCCAATTTGGCTGAAATTTTGTACTGTGCACGTCCAGGTCATTTAATAGATATGCCAAATATGGTGTAAATCTGTTAATAACCTGATATATTGGGTTGCCCAAAAAGTAATTGCGGATTTTTCATATAGTCGGCGTTGACAAATTTTTTCACAGCTTGTGACTCTGTAACTGCATTCTTTCTTCTGTCAGTTATCAGCTGCTACTTTTGGCTTGCTTTAGAAAAAAAAGTGTAAAAAAGGTATATTTGATTAAAGTTCATTCTAAGTTTTATGAAAAATGCATTTACTTTCTTTTAAAAAAACCGCAATTACTTTTTGGGCAACCAATAGTACCCCTATAAACCGATCTACCGATTTTACTTCTTGAGCCTCTAGAGGGCGTAATTCGCTGAAATTTTTTACAGACACTGTATCTATGATTTCTAACATACATGCCAAATATAGTCTGAATCGGCTTAAAACCTCATATAGCTCCCATATATACCCCTCTCTTGATTTTATTGCTTGAGCCTCTAGAGGGCGTAATTCTAATCCGATTTTGCTGAACTTTTGCACAGTTACTGTATCTATGAACCCTAATAAATGCAAATTTGACCATGAACTGATAAGAATCTGGGGCAAATTTCTCACATTTCACTGAGTCCTGTCCGATTCAAATTTTAAGCTCAATGATAAGGGGCCTCCTTTTTATAGCAGAGTCCGAACTGGGTGCAGCACCTCTGTGGGGAGAAGACCCTCCCCCTTACCCTAATTTTCAGAAACGCTAGATCTCGGAGATGGGTGGTGCGATTAAAGCGAAATTTTGTGTGCTCTCTTATAGTACACCAAAAATAAAAATTTGGTATCCAAATTTTGGATGGGGCACCTAGGGGGGACGCCCCACCTTAAAACCTACCAAACATATATTTACACCAATCACGACAATATGGGACTGAAACGAAAGGTATTTAGGATAAGAAAACGTATCTGATATCTAATTGTCGGACCAAGTGTTAGGAGGACCACCCCAAGCCCCAAAACACCCCTAAATCGGACATATTTACCGACCATGGCTATATGGGACTCTAATGAAAGGTATATGCGAGTAGAATACGAATCTGATATCCAAATGTGGGACCACGTTTTTGAGGGTCCACCCCCTCCCCAAAACACCTCTCAAAGAGGACTAATTTACTGACCATGGAAATATGGGGCTTAAATTAAAGGTATTTGAGTGTAGAATTCGATCCTGATATCTCAATATGGGACCAAGTGTTTGGGGGGTCGCCTCTCCCCAGAAACATCGTTCAAAGGGGAGAAATTTACGACCATAGCAATATGGGGCTCAAATGAAAGGTCTTTGGGAGTAAAGCACAAATCTGACATCAATATTTGGGAATAGTGTCTATGGGGCCACCCCACGCCCACAACACCACCCAAATAGGAAGTATTTGCTGACCATTGCAATATGAGGCTCAAATAAGAGGGTTTTTAGAGTAGAACACGAATCCGATATATATTTTCAAAGCCAACTCACTGAGTGGCCGCTTCATTCCCCGAAACACCCCCAAACCGGTCATGGAAAAATGGAGCTCAAATGAAGGGTATTTGGGAGTAGACCATGTATCTGATATCAACATTAGGAACCAACTGTCTACGGGAAGTCCCATCACCATAACAACCCCCAAATAGGATGTAGTTGCTCACCAAGACAATTTGGGTCTTCAAGACGGTGGAGCTCGATATTCATAGTTTTTAGGGTCAGTACCCCAAAGGGGACATATTTGCTGACTTTAGCAATAATGAGTTTAAATGAGATTAGAAAACGAATTTGATATCCATTTTTGAGGCCTATGGCAATATGGGGTTCAAATAAATGATATATAGATATATGAGAATAAAGCACGTTTCTGTTATATTTTCAGGACTTAGTGTTTGGGGGACCATCCCCCTCCCCCAAACACCTCTAAATTGGGCATATTTACCGACCATGTCAATTGGGTGCTTAAATGAAAAGAATTGGGGGGCAGATCAAGAATTGATACCCGGGACCAATTTCCTGGGGGTCTACCCCTTACCCAAAATAACTCCCAAACATCAATTTTTTGCTGACCATCGCTATATGGTGCTCAAATAAAGGCATTTGGGAGTAGAATACGAATTTGATATCCAAATGTAGGACCATGTATTAAAGCCATCACCCCTTCCCCAAAACACCCCCCAAAGGTTGGGAGGGAAAGTGGATGTAGTGCTTATTGACATTTGTCTTAAATCTTTGGATTTCTAAGTGGGTGGGAATAACGTCCGCCAGAAGTCAATTCCACATACGAACTGTTCGAGCGAAATAAGAATTCTCTCCATAATGCATTGTGCGGTCCGCTGGCCAATCAATTACAAATGGGTGTGAGTTTCTGGAATGTCTAGTATCCCTGACATACATCCCTACATCAGGAATAAGAAGACGAATATCAGACGAACACACACCATGACAGTAACGATAGAACAGCGCCAAACACCCCACATTGCGACGATGATGAAGGGAGGCAATAGAGATGGATACCTCACTGTCCCCAATCGACGCCATCGCTCTCCTCTGTATAAGGTCCAGTAGCTCCAGGGATGATTTTGAAGCTCCAGCCCATACATGTGAGTTGTACTCCATTTTCGGCCTTATGAAAGTGGTGTAGATGTAAAGAAGATCAGAGGAAGTGAAGTAATTCTTACACCGTTTACAGAAGCCTAAACACTTGAATGCTTCTTTTGACACCTCAAATACATGTTTAGCCCAAGGGACATCACTTTGCATTTTCTTACCCACAACATTAAGAGTTTCAGATTGCTTAACATCTATACCGTTAAGAGACAATGGGTCAGTAATGGGTCAGCAAATCGTTTGTGTGACAACAAGCAGCACTCAGTCTGCCATGCATTAAAATCGACTCGATTCATTCGACCCCACTCAGAAATGGCCAACAAATCCTGGCAGAGTGTATCGTCCATAACCCGCCTCTTGTTCTCAATCTCTCGAAGATTCGGCCTGTGGTCGAATGAGTACGAATGACAGAAATTACTGTCATCCGCAAATGAGAAGATCGGATTCGATGTCTGACCCAACAGATTGTTGATGAAAATTAGAAAAAGAGAAGGAGAAAGAACACAGCCCTGGGGTACACCTGCGGTCAATTTGTGCTCATGACCTATAACGACTCGAATTAGAAGAAGAAAAGGAGAAAGAACAGAACCCTGGAGTACACCTGCGGTCAATTTGTGCTCATGGGATGAGAACCCATCTATAACGACTCGAATTAGAAGAAAAGAAGGAGAAAGAACAGAACCCTGGGGTACACCCGTGGTCAATTTGTGCTCATGGGATGATAACCCATCTATAACGACTCGAATCGTGCGATCTCTGAGAAAGCTCGAAATAAATCGAACGAAGCCATTACTGATACCAAATGCGACAAGCTTTGATAGTAGTGCACCGTGCCAGACCCTATCAAATGCCTTGGAGATATCCAAGGTAGCTTTTTAGATTAGCAGTATTTCTTTCTAACCCTCACTCTATATTAGATCTGCCTTTAAAAAATTCCTTTATATTAGAAACACCGGCAGCTTAGCATGTTCACCTATGATGCAGAGAGCCACTTAACTTTGTTAAAGAGCGGCGGCACCCTGGGGTAGGCAAAATAAGTTTTAAAATGAAAGTTCCTTAGTATTCGAATAGGGACGGCTCTCATTGATATGAGAAAAATATTCCTGCTATATCTTAGATAGCTTAACTTACAGTCTGAATTCAATCAATCAATTGATAATGCTTTTCCTCATTAGCGTCAGACTAAAGCCTACTTTGCATATCAAACTAAAGACCCATGCACTGGTAATCCGAGATCTTGCAAAACTCAGCTACCGTGCGTTCTCACTCTACCTTAACTAAATGGCATATTTGAATTTTTGATTGCAACAGCTTGCTAGGGAAAAAAACAAATGGCTCTCTTTTTCATTTTAACAAACAACACAACAATAAAATAATAATTTTTTATCCATATAAAGTTTTAGCTTTTAAGTAAAACAAAAAAACTTTGTTATTTCTCAAAATTTAATATTTATAAATACAGCAAAAGTGCTTTTAACCATCATAACATACATGAAAAATAGTTGTATTCATGTTAAACAAACTTTCACATTAGGGTGGATTGCTAATTTTTTGATAGAAATTTTGATAAAAATTTTGTAGCGAGCTGGTTATCCACTCGTAATGCTTGCGACATTTGTGAGGAACTATGCCATATAAAAGCCAGTAAGGAAGGGCCAAAGGTGGGCGGTGCCGTATGTATAATACCCTTCACCTAGCCTATAAATACAATGTGGGACCTATATCCATTTTTGAACCAATTTTGATGGAACTCGGTGAGAAAATATGTTCAAACTGTAAAATCTACGGTTGACAGATGACAACATGCAATTTTGGCAACTTACCCAAAATCTGACGAACATATATATGGGAGCTATATCTACTTCTGAACCGATTTCGAGCAAAAAAAACTTCTCAGATACTATAGTAGTCGTCGAGGAAAGCGTTGTGCAAAATTTTGGCTAGATTGGTCAAACAATGCGCTTGCAGTAGCCCTTGGGGTGAAAATCTGGCGATATACATATATGACAGCTATATCTAAATCTGGGCCGATTTCTATAAAATTCACCACTTATATTGAGAGTCATAAGAAAATCCTCCGTGCGAAATTTCGACAGAAACGGTTAACAAATGACCATTTTTTTGCATTATTACTGAAAATCGGACTAACATATATATGAGAGCTATACCTAAATCTGAACCAATTTCTATGAAATTCACCAGTAATATTGAAAGTCAAGAGAAAATCCCTTCTGCCAAATTTCGAGAAAATCGGTTTACAAATGACCATTTTATTGCATTATTACTGAAAATCGGACGAACATATATATGAGAGCTATACCTAAATCTAAACCGATTTCTATGAAATTCACCAGCAATATTGAGAGTCAAGAGAAAATCCCTTCTGCCAAATTTCGAGAAAATCGGTTTACAAATCACCATTTTATTGCATTATTACTGAAAATCGGACTAATATATATGGGAGCTATATCTAAATCTGAATCGATTTCTATGAAATTCACCAGTTATATTAAGAGTCAAGAGAAAATCCCTCCTGCCAAATTTCGAGAGAATCGGTTAACAAATGACTATTTTATTGCATTATTACTGAAAATCGGACGAACATATATATGGGAGCTATATCTAAATCTGAACCGATTTCTATGAAATTCACCAGTAATATTAAGAGTCAAGAGAAAATCCCTTCTGTTGAATTTCGAGAAAATCGGTTTACAAATGACCATTTTATTGCATTATTACTGAAAATCGGACTAACAAATATATGGGAGCTATATCTAAATCTGAACCGATTTCTATACAATTCACCAGTAATATTGAGAGTCAAGAGAAAATTCCTTCTGCCAAATTTCGAGAAAATCGGTTTACAAATGACCATTTTATTGCATTACTACTATAAATCGGACGAACATATATATGGGAGCTATATCTAAATCTAAACCGATTTTGACCGCACTCCATGTATATTGTGGTAGTCGTCGAGGAAAACGTTGTGCATTATTTTGGCAAGATTGGTCAATAAATGAGCTTGCAGTGGCTCTAGGAGTGAAAATCGGGCGATATACATATATGAGAGCTATATCTAAATCTGAACCGATTTCCATGAAATTCACCAGTGATATTGAGAGTCAAGAGAAAATCCTTTCTGCTGAATTTCGAGAAAATCGGTGTACAAATGACCATTTTATTGCATTATTACTGAAAATCGGACTAACATATATATGGGAGCTATATCTAAATCTGAACCGATTTTGACCACACTCTATGTGTATTGTGGTAGTCATCGAGGAAAACGTTGTGCATTATTTTGGCAAGATTGGTCTATAAATGTGCTTGCAGTGGCTCTAGGAGTGAAAATCGGGCGATATATATATATATGTGAGCTATATCTAAATCTGAACCGATTTCCATGAAATTCACCAGTAATATTGAGAGTCAAGAGGAAATCCCTTCTGCCAAATTTCAAGAGAATCGGTTCACAAATGATCATTTTATTGCATTATTACTGAAAATCGGACGAACATATATATGGAAGCTATATCTAAATCTGAACCGATTTTGACCGCACTCTATGTATATTGTGGTAGTCGTCGAGGAACACGTTGTGCATTATTTTGGCAAGATTGGTCAATAAATGTGCTTGCAGTGGCTCTAGGAGTGAAAATCGGGCGATATATATATGTGAGAGCTATATCTTAATCTGAACCGATTTCCATGAAATTCACCAGTAATGTCGGGAGTCGTAAAAAATCCTTCCTGCCACATTTCGACAGAATCGGTTAACAAATGACCATTTTATTGCATTATTACTGAAAATCAGAGGAACATATATATAGGAGCTATATCCAGATCTGAACCGATTTTTTCCAATTTCAAAAGGCTTCATCTCTAGGCCGTAAAACATGCCTGTACCAAATTTGAAGACGATCGGATAAAAACTACGACCTGTACTTTGTACACAAATTAACATGGACAGACGGACGGACAGACGGACGGACAGACAGACGGACAGTCAGACGGACATAGCTAAATCGAATCAGAAAGTGATTCTGAGTCGATCGAGTCAATGGGTCTATCTCTCATCCTTTTGGGTGTTAAAAACTAATTCACTAAGTTATAATACTCTGTACCACAGTAGTGGTGTAGGGTATAAATATGGTATGGCAGCCATGTAAAAACAGGTACTCACCAAGAGATGTCACCTGCGGCACGCCGTTGGGACTAGGCTATAAAAAAGGGGCCCCTTATCATTGAGCTTATACTTCGGAATCGGGCAACACTCATTGATATGTGAGAAGTTTCCCCCTGTGCCGTTACCATTTTGCCCAATGAACAAATTTCAAACAAAACCTATTCGCCCTATTAGCTTAGGTGGCGACTCCTCCACCCTTTTATAAAAGTTTTTAACATTCAAAAATAAATTTCATCAACTATTGCAAGGACAAAAACGAGATTTCATTACAATTCTACATATGTTTGGTTTATGCCAACAAATGTTTATTTATTTAAAAACTTTCTTAAAAAAGAAAAAACTACCATGATATGCAACTGGAAAAAGGCAAACTAACAAAGGCAACACATGTTCATACACATAGATGAGAATAAAAGTGTACGCCATTAAAACAAAATTTAACTTAATCATGTTTTAGAATACATTTAAATCTTGAAGCAAACCCCAATGACAGTACATATGGTAAAAAAAAGAATTTTTGGCATAGAACATGGCAAAAAAACGAAATGACATACTGCAAAAAGAAATGAAATTTTGCTCATCAAGGGCAATGTTGCATAGTAGAGGATTAAACAAGTAAAAAGTGCTAAGTTCGACCGGGCTGAAGCTTGGGAACCCACCACTATGGATTCTGCAAAAATATGGGAACTTTATCCAGTTATAGGCCGAATTGAACCGTACTTTGCACAGTTGCTGAAAGTCACAACAGAACACTATATACACAATTTCAGCCAAATCGGATAAAAATAGAGGCTTGTTAGGGCTTAAGAAATCAAATCGGGAGATGGGTTTATGTGGAAGCCTTATTAGGTTACAGACCGTTATGGACAGTTGTTGGAAGTCATAACAGAACACCATGTGCAAAATTTCAGCCAAATTGGACAAAAATTGCGGCTTCGAGGGGCTCGGAGAAGTAAAACGGGGGATCGGTTTATATGGGAGCTATATCAGGTTACTAACCAATTTGGGCCGTACTTGGCTCCGTTATTCGGAGTCATAATAGAATAGTATGTGTGAAATTACAGCCAAATCGGAAGAAAATTGAGACTTTCAGGGCTCAAGAAGTCAAATCGGGTAGATCGGTTTATATGGTAGGTATATAACAAAATTAACCGATTTGGACCGTACTTGATCCGTATTTTGCACAGTTGTTGGAAGTCATAACAGAACACTTTGTGAAAAATTTCAGCCAAATCGGACAAAAAGTGTGGCTTCCCGCAGCTCAAGAAATCAAATCGGGAGATCGGTTTATATGGGAGCTGTACCCAAATCTGATCCCATATAGCCCATTTGCAAATCCCCTACGACCTACATTGATACTAAGTTTCTGTGCGAAATTTCAAGCGGCTAGATTTATGCTTTCGACCTCTATCGTGATTTCGACAGACGGACGGACATGGCCAGATCGACCTAAAATGTCGAGACGATCAAGAATATATTTACTTTATGAGGTCCTACATCAACATTTAGGGGTGTTACAAACGGAATGGCTAGATTAGTATACCCCTCTCCTACAGTGGTGTTTATAATCAAAACAAGTAAAAGCGTGCTAAGTTCGGCCGGGCCGAATTTTATATACCATCCACCATGGATCGCATTTGTCGAGCTCTTTCCACGGTATCTCTTTTTAGGCAAACAAAGGATAAAAGAAAAAAATTGCTTTGTTATTGGAACAATGGTTCATTTCGGACTGATTCATGCGATATTCGATATATTCGAACGTTCGAAAGCTATATCAGGTTATGGACCGATTTGAACTATTCTTAATATAGTTGTTGGAAGTCGCAACGAAACACGTCATGCAAAATTTCTGCCAAATCGGATAGGAATTGCTGCCTGTAGAGGCTCAAGAAGTCAAGACTCCAGATCGGTTTTTATGGCAGCTATATCAGGTTATTGACCGATTTGAACTATTTTTAGGACAGTTGTTGAAAGTCACAACAAAACGCTTCATGCAAAATTTCAGCCAAATCGGATGAGAATTGCGCCCTCTAGTGGCTCAAGAAGTCAAGACCCAAGATCGGTTTATATGGCAGCTATATCAGGTTATTGACCGATTTGAACTATTTTTAGCACAGTTGTTGAAAGTCACAACAAAACGCTTCATGCAAAATTTCAGCCAAATCGGATAATAATTGAGTCCTCTACTGGCTCAAGAAGTCAAGACCCCAGATCGGTTTATATGGCATCTATATCGAAACATAGACCGATGTGAACTATTCTTAGCACGGTTATTGCAAGTTATAACGAAACACCTCATGCACAATTTCAGCCAAATCGGATAATAATTGCGTCCTCTACTGGCCCAAGAAGTCAAGACCCCAGATCGGTTTATATGGCATCTATATCGAAACATAGACCGATTTAAACTATTCTTAGCACAGTTATTGAAAGTTATAACAAAACGCTTCGTGCAAAATTTCAGCCAAATCGGATGAGAATTGCGCCCTCTCGTGGCTCAAGAAGTCAAGACCCCAGATCGGTTTATATGGCATCTATATCGAAACATAGACCGATTTTAACTATTCTTAGCACAGTTATTGAAAGTTATAACAAAACACGTCATGCAAAATTTCAGCCAAATCGGATAATAATTGCGTCCTCTACTGGCCCAAGAAGTCAAGACCCCAGATCGGTTTATATGGCAGCTATATCAGGTTATGGACCGATTTGAACCATACTTAAAACAGTTATTGGAAGTTACAACAAAACACGTCATGCAAGATTTCAGCCAAATCGGATAGGAATTGCTCCCTGTAGAGGCTTAAGAAGTCAAGACACAAGATCGGTTTATATGGCAGCTATATCAGGTTATTGACCGATTTGAATTATTTTTAGCAAAGTTGTTGAATGTCATAACAAAACACCTCATGCAAAATTTCAGCCAAATCGGGTAATATTGGCGTCCTCTAGCGGCTCAAGAAGTCAAGATCCCGGATCGGTTTATATGGCAGCTGTATCAGGTTATATACCGATTTGAACCATTCTGAATATAGTTGTTGGAAGTCACAGCAAAACACGTCGTACAAAATATCAGGCAAATCGGATCGGATTGCGACCTCTAGCGGCTGAAGAAGTCAAGATCCCAGATCGGTTTATATGGCAGCTATATCAAAACGTGGACCGATATAGCCCATTTACAATCCCAACCGACCTACACTAATAAGAAGTATTTGTGGAAAATTTCAAGCGGCTAGCTTTACTCCTTCGAAAGTTTGCGTGCTTTCGACAGACAGACAAAGGGACGGACGGACAGACGGACGGACATTGCTAATTCGACTCAAAATGTCATGACGATCAAGAATATATTCACTTTATGGGGTCTTAGTCGAATATTTCGAGGAGTTACAAGCAGAATGACGAAATTAGCATACCCCCATCCTATGGTGGAGGGTATAATAAATGAATGAAGAAAACAATCACAGGCGCAGTCCTGTGATCATCATTTACTGTGTGGTGTTCTACACCAAGTCCACCCCTTCTCATTCAATGCCAATAGAAACATCGGTGTGAGATGACCCCCCTATTCAATGATAGTATTCAACGTTTCACCCATCAGTCTACATCTCCTAACCATGTCATTATCAAGGCCTTGACACTTCGTCAAATGGTTTATCCGGCCTTTGTCATGAATCCGCCAGTACGGGGCATCCCTGCCTCTCGGTGATTCATCTGTGAACACCTAAAGCATTGAGACGTCCCCTCAAACACAGGCAGTAGGTCAGCATCTTCCTCTTTTGGGCCCTAAACCTTTCCATTTGATGGGTGCTCACAGTGTACCGTTCTTTTGCAAGCCGGCCCTTTTTTATACCCTCCACCATAGGATCGGGGTTTACTAATTTCGTCTTTCTGTTTGTAACTCCTCGAAATATTCGTCAAGACCCCATATAGTATATAAATATTCTTGATCGCCGTGACATTTTAAGACGATCAAGCCATGTCCGCCCGTCTGTTCGTCCGCGTGTCTGTCGGAAGTACCCTATTTTTTGGAGGGGTAAAGCTAAGCGCTTGAAATTTTTCATAAAAACTTCTTTTCAGTGAATTTTTCATAAATACTTCTTCAGTCGGTTGGGATTGTAAATGGGCCATATCGGTAAATAAATTGCAATTTCCACTAAGGAACAGGGCCAAACTTCTCACATATCAATGAGTGCAGTCCGATTCAAGTTTTTTAAGCTCAATGATAAGGGACCTCCCTTTTATAGCCGAGTCCGAACGGCGTGCCGCAGTGCGACACCTCTTTGGAGAGAAGTTTTGCATGGCATAGTACCTCACAAATGTTGCGAGCATAAGGAGGGGAAAACCACCGCTGATTTTTTTTTTTCTTATGGTCCCGCCAGGTTTCAAACCCAGGCGTTTAGCGTCATAGGCGGACATGCTAACCTCTGCGCTACGGTGGCCTCCATACAGGTCATATCGGTATATGTTTTGATATCGCTGCCATATAAACCGATCATGGATTTTGACTTCTTGAGCCACTAGAGGGCGCTATTCTCATCCGATTTGGCTGAAGTTTTGCACGAAGTGTTTGGATATGACTTCCAACAACTGTGTTAAGAATGATTTAAATCGGTCCATAACCTGATATAGCTCCCATATAAACCGATCTGGGGTTTTGACTTCTTGAGCCACTAGAGGGCGCTATTCTCGTGCGATTAGGCTGAAATTTTGCACATATCGTTTTAGTATGGCTTTCAATAACTATGTCAAGTTTGGTTTAAATCAGAGTATAGCCTGATATAGCTGCCATATAAACCAATCTCCCGCTAAGACTTCTTGAGCCTCTAGAGGGCGCAATTGTTATGCCAATTGATTGAAATTTTTGGTACGACTTCCAAGAACTGTGCTTAGTACGATCTAAATCTATCTATAACTTGATATAGCCGTCGTATATACCTATCTCCCGATTAGACTTTGTGAGCTTAAAGAGGGCGCAATTCTTATCCGATTTGGCGATAAGACTTCTTGAGCCTCTAGAGGGCGCAATTGTTATCAAATTTGATTGAAATTTTGGTATGACTTCCAACACTTGTGCTAAGTATAGTCTAAATCGGTCCAATAACTGATATAGCTGCCATAGAAACCGATCTAACGATTACACTTCTTGAGCTTCTAGAGGGCGCAATTGTTATCCAATTTGTTTGGGATTTTGCATATGACTAAAATACCTAAAAAATTGAGGTTTTTCTTGAAAATCGAATAAAGGTAAACTTCGAACTTCGGTTCTTTCAAAATTCCGGAGGCTCACCTGTTTCCTTTGTCCGCGCCATGGTGTGTCTATCGAATTTATGATAGTGGTCCAACGAATAAAGATATCCGCTTGAAATTTCGCACAAAGACTGGGCAAAGATAGGCCAAATGGGTTTCGATTTGGATATAGCTCTCATATTAACCAATCTCCAATTTTACATCTTGACTCCCTGGAAATTGCGCTCGTTCAAGACATTATCAAATTTGCCTGAAATTTTGCTCGGAGTGTTTTGTTATGAGATCGGTCTATAACCGGATATAGCTTCCATATAAGCCGATATTCCGATTAGTCTTCTACGACCCTTAGAGAAACCTCAATTTGCGCCTGATTTTACGAAACTTGGTACGAAAAATACACCTGTATGTCTTCCACTGATTTCAATTAAGGAATTTTTTTGCAGAATCCATGTTGGTGGATTTCCAAGATTCGGTTTTTATACCCTCCACCATAAGATGGGGGGTATACTAATTTCGTCATTCTGTTTGAACCTACTCGAAATATTCGTCTGAGACCCCATAAAGTATATATATTCTTGATCGTAGTGACATTTTATGTCGATCTAGCCATGTCCGTCCGTCCGTCCGTCCGACCGTCCGTCCGTCTGTCTGTCGAAAGCACGCTAACTTTCGAAGGAGTAAAGCTAGCCGCTTGAAATTTTGCACAAATACTTCTTATTAGTGTAGGTCGGTTGATATTGTAAATGGGCCATATCGGTCCATGTTTTGATATAGCTGCCATATAAACCGATCTTGGGTCTTGACTTCTTGAGCCTCTAGAGTGCGCAATTCTTATCCGATTGGGATGAAATTTTGCACGACGAGTTTTGTTAAGATATCCAACAACTGTGCCAAGTATGGTTCAAATCGGTCCATAACCTGATATGGCTGCCATATAAACCGATCTTGGGTCTTGACTTCTTGAGCCTCTAGAGGGCGCAATTCTTATCCGATTGGAATGGAATTTCGCACGACGTGTTTTGTTATGATACCCAATAACTGTGCCAAGTATGGTTTAAATCGGTCCATAACCTGATATAGCTGCCATATAAACCGATCTTGGATCTTGACTTCTTGAGCCTCTAGAGGGCACAATTCTTATCCGATTTGAATGAATTTTTGCACGAAGTATTTCGTTATGATATCCAACAACTGGGCTGAGTATGGTTGAAATCGGTCCATAACCTGATATAGCTGTCATATAAACCGATCTGGGGATTTGACTTCTTGAGCTTCTAGAGGGCGCATTTCCTATCCGATTTGGCTGAAATTTTGCATAATAAATAAGGTTCAAATCGGTTCATAACCTGATATAGCTGCCATATAAACCGATCTGGGATCTTGACTTCTTGACTTCTTGACCCCTAGAGGTCGCAATTATTATCCGATATGCCTGAAATTTTGTACGATGGATCCTCTCATGACCATCAACAAACGTGTTTATTATGGTCTGAATCGGTCTATAGCCCGATACAGATCCCATATAAAACGTTCTCTCTATTTTACTTCGTGAGCCCCAATGGGCGCAATTCTTATACGAATTGGCTGAAATTTTACACAGGTCTCCAACATATAATTTAATTATGGTCCGAACCGGACCATATCTTGATATCTTTTTTATAGCAGAGCAACTCTTTTCTTATATCCTTTTTTGCCTAAGAAGAGATGCCGGGAAAAGAACTCGACAAATGCGATCCATGGTCGAGGGTATATAAGATTCGGCCCGGCTGAACTTAGCGCGCTTTTACTTGTTAAATCTGATTCTCAAGTAAAGTTATTGCATGACCCTCTATTCCCTTCATTTTGTTGTTGTTGTTGTTGTAAAAAAGATAACCTAAAACTTGACCAAAACGTATTTAACACTTGTTTCATGTTCATCAAACAAACTGTTGGAATTCTTGGAAACTTGAAAAGTTTACGCCACTAATAATATGCTGCCATTTAGTGGTTGACGTTTTACTGTTCTTCAAAATACTTTAACGTTGCAACATTTGCTTTGGATACTTGTAAAGTTGAGCGCCATGCCAAGTTTGTGTGATTGTGGGTGTGCATTCGGCTACCCAGTAGGGTTTTTTGTTTAGGGAAGTCATTTGAAAGTAGAGACGAACAATTCTGGAAGTCATTGAAGAGGGAAACTTTTTTCTTATCAGTGAGTGTAGTGGTAACGTTCCACACCTCACTATGTATTGTGAAAGAGAATATCATGATTTGGTGAATTTTCCTTAAATCCAAAGAAGGAAACTAGCTAAGCATATTGATCAGGCTAGTATAACCTCTAGTTTCTATTGGGTTGCCCAAAAAGTTATTGCGGATTTTTCATATAGTCGGCGTTGACAAATTTTTTCACAGCTTGTGACTCTGTAATTGCATTCTTTCTTCTGTCAGTTATCAGCTGTTACTTTTAGCTTGCTTTAGAAAAAAGTGTAAAAAAAGTATATTTGATTAAAGTTCATTCTAAGTTTTATTAAAAATGCATTTACTTTCTTTTAAAAAGTCCGCAATTACTTTTTGGGCAACCCAATATATAGAGATGATAGTGTACCTGTCTGCATAACCTTCTGTCTGTCAATCTTTGGTTGTGATCGAGTAACATAACACATTTTTTAGTCCCACTGCCACGCCTATCCTGTCTGTCCGTCCATTTCAAAATGCCCTAACTTCCGAGGGAGTAAATCTAGTCTAAAGAAATATTCCTCATTTTTTTCTTATTATTGTCGGTTTAATGGAATTGCAAATGGGGCCACATTGAGCCACCAGATTATAATTCAAACTGAGTCCGCTTCCGAGAACATTGCCTACTGGGCATGATTTTGTCGCTGTGGCTTTACAACGGTTTCATTTCGCGTTTGTGCCTTTGGGTGTTTGTTGAGTTTCTTTGCATGTGGCTGTATGGCACTGCTGTTTTGCATATAAGACATACCATGCCAACAATGTACCAGTACTTGACATTGTTGCGGTGTTTCCATGTCATGTATCATTTGTTGCCACATTAATAATACCGAAAAACATCAACAATTTCACACAAAAGCATGCACACATATGCAGACATTGGCCACGCCCTCCACCCCACACCTAATTGCCGGTAAGGTTTATAGCCACAAACGACAAACTTCTTTAGAATGCGAAAATGGTTTTTAAGATGGCTAAAGCTAAACAGTGGGTTTCATAGTGAAATGTGTTACAATAAACGTTGGGGGTATATGATGAGAATAAAAACAAGTAAAAAGGGGTTAAGTTCGGCCGGGCCGAACTTTGGATACCCACACCTAGGGTATACATGTAAACCACCTTTCGTCATAATCCCATAGCAGCTTTATCTAAATATAGTCGGATTTGGACCAAATTCGACACGGATATTGAGTGGTCTATTAAGTACAAGTCATTATTCAATTTTGTAGAACCCAATATTGGTCTTTTTGGTAGTCATATCCAAATATAGACCGATCTGAATTATATACGACACGGATGTCGAAAAGCCCAACATAAGTCACTGTGTCAAATTTCAATCAAATCGGATTATAAATGAGCCTTTTATGGGGTCAAGACTTTAAATCGAGATATCGGTCTATATGATAGATATATCCAAAACTGGACCGATTTGAGCCAAGTTACAAAAAAATGTGGAAGAGCCCAACGCAACTCACCGTCCCAAATTTCGGCGAAATCGGACAATAAATGCGCCTTTTATGGACCAAAAACCTTAAATCGAGATATCGGTCTATATGGCAGCTATGTCCAAAACTGGACCGATCTGGACCATATTGCAGACCTATGTTAAGGGGCTTAATTTAACTCACTGTCCCATTTCGGCCAAATCGGACAATAAATGCGCCTTTTATGGGCCCAAAGCATTATATCGAGAGATCGGTCTATATGGCAGCTATATCCAAATCTGAACCGATCTAAACCAAATTGAAGAAGAATGTCGAAGGGCCTAACATAAGTCACTGTACCAAATTTCAGCAATATCGGACAATAAATTCTCCTTTTATGGGCGCATGACCTTAAATCGAGAGATCGGTCTATATGGCAGCTTTATCCAAATTTGGACAGATCTATGCCAAATTAAAGAAGGGTATTGAAAGGCATAACAAAACTCACTGTCCCAAATTTCGGCAGAATCGGACAATAAATGCGCCTTTTATGGGCCCAAAACCTTAAATCGAAGGATCGGTCCATATGGCAGCTATATCCAAATCTAGACCGATCTAGGCCAAATTGAAGAAGGATATCGAAGGGCCTAACACAAGTCACTTTTCCAAATTTCGGCGAAATCGGACAATAAATGTACCTTTTATGGGCCTAAGACCCTAAAACGGCGGATCAGTCTATATGGCAGCTATATCCAAATCTGGACAGATCTATGCCAAACTAAAGAAGGGTGTTGAGGGGCATAACACAACTCACTGTCCCAAATTTCAGTAAAATCAGATAATAAATGCGCCATTTATGGGCCTTGGGCCAATTTTGGCAAAATCGGACAATAAATGCGCCTTTTATGGGCGCATGACCTTAAATGGAGAGATCGGTCAATATGGCAGCTATACCCAAATCTGAACCGATCTCGGCCAAATTGAAGAAGGATGTCGATGGGCCTATCATAACATACTGTCCCAAATTTCAGCAAAATCGGACAATAAATACGCCTCTTATGGGTCCAAGACCCTAAATCGGAGGATCGGTCTATAAGGCAGCTATATCCAAATCTGAACCGATCTGGGCCAATTTGACGAAAGATGTCGAAGGGCTTAACACAACTCACTGTTCCAAATTTCAGCAAAATTGGACAATAAATATGCCTTTTATGGGCGCATGACCTTAAATCGAGAGATCGGTCTATATGGCAGCTATATCCAAATCTGGACCGATCTGTGTCATATTGCAGAAGTATGTCGAAGGGCTTATCCTTACTCACTGTTCCAAATTTCAGCAAAATCGGACAATAAATACGCCTTTTATGGGCTCAAGACCCTAAATCGATAGATCGGTCTATATGGCAGCTATATCCAAATCTGGACCGATCTGTGCCATATAGCAGAAGTATGTCGAGGGGCTTATCTTTACTCACTGTCCCAAATTTCGGCGAAATCGAATTAGGCCTAAGCCACCAAATCGGCGGATAGGTCTATATGGCAGCTATATCCAAATCTGGACCGATCTGAGCCAATTTGAAGAAGTATGTCGAAGGGAATAACGCAACGCCGTCTATCTGTCGAAAGCACTCTAATTTTTGAAGGAGTAAAGCTAGCCGCTTGAAATTTTGCACAAATATTTCTTATTGGTGTAGGTCGGTTGGAATTGTAAATGGGCCAAATCGGTCCATAACCTGATATAGCTGCCATATAAGCCGATCTTGGGTCTTGACATCTTGAGCCTCTAGAGAGCGCAATTCTCGTCCGATTAGACTGAAATTTTGCATATAGTGTTTTGATATCACTTCCAACAATTGTGCAAAGTATGGTCTAAATCGGTTCATAACCTGATATAGCTGCCATATAAACCGATCTGGGGTCTTGACATCTTGAGCCTCTGGAGAGCGCAATTCTCATCCAAATTGACACAGTTTTTGTACAATGGCTTCTCCCATGGCCTTCAACATACGTGTGCAATATGGTCTGAATCGATCTATAGCTTGACACAGCTCCCACATAAACCGATCTCCCGATTTTGCTTCTTAAGCCCCGAATCGGACTATAACTTGATATAGCTCCACCTCCTCCTCCATCCATATTCATTATTCTTTGTTTGCCTAAAAAGAGATACTGCGCAAAGAACTCGACAGATGCGATCCATGGTGGAGGGTATATAAGATTCGGCCCGCCCGAACTTAGCACGCTCTTACTTGTTTTTTTTTATAATTTTTTGTTTCATTTCGGCCCACTGTGCCTTTGACATCATGGCTTTCATAACGTTGGATCTGAACTTGTCTATCAGTTTTTTTCTATGGGCCCTAAAGAAATTCTTAGATTTTTAGTTTTCGGCTGGCGGCGGCTGCTGTGCTTCGTCAAACTTTTGAAGTTTGTTCTTCTTCACCTGCGCATTCTTTAGCTTCGACTTTAAGTTTGGCAAATGTTTTCATTTTTCCTCGTTTTTTTTTTTTTTTTTTTTTTTTTTTTTTTTGGTGAATTTTTTCTTCCACTTGGTAACATTTCGCAGCCTAGATTTACGCCTTGACATAAAACATGGTTGCTTTTTTATTATTTTTTTATTTTTACAACTTATGGTGCCCCTATGGACGTCGCCAACGAGGGTGTCGTCCTCGTCGTCTCCACCATCAACATGAACATCATCATCGTCGTCGTTCTTCGTATACCTCCCATTGCATAGTTTGTAGGACTTAGGCCTTTACTTGGGGCCAGTATCTCATGCACCAAGGATATGAGTTTGTTGTATGAAATAGTTTTTGTAGTACTTCATGGTGCTTTGCTTTAATGCTAAGTTTGCTACTTTATAAAACAAATGTTGTTGTAGTTGTTGCTCAAAGGAGAAAAATGCTAACAAGTTTTCCGTTGTATTTTATTGCAACTTTCAAGTGGTACAGATGTCAGTTTTTATAGGAAAAAGCAAAAAAAACCGAACGGCATTATTTCCATACTTGTCGACCTTTGACCACCCTGCATGTTAAGAGTGGGTAAGACTCACAGAAAATGAGAATGGTACAAAGAAATGGGAAAATTTGACCAAATTCCATTTCAAAAGGAGGATCGATCTATAAAACAGCTATATCCGAATCTGGACCGATTTAGGCCAAATTGACGAAGGATGTCGAAGGGCCGAACACAACTCACTGTCCCAAATTTCAGCAAAATCGGATAATAAATGTGGCTTTTACGGACCTAAGACCCTAAATCGGAGGATCGGTCTATATGACAGCTATATCCAAATCTGCACCGATTTAGGCCAAATTGATGAAGGATGTCGAAGGGCCGAACACAACTCACTGTCCCAAATTTCAGCAAAATCGGATATAAAATGCGCCGTTTATAGGCCTAAGACCCTAAATCGGAGGATTGGTCTATATGGGGACTATATCAAGATATAGTCCGTTATAGCCCATCTTCGAACTTAACCTGCTTATGGACAAGAAAAGAATCGGTGCAAAGTTTCAGCTCAATATCTCTATTTTTAAATTTTGCACACGCCACTTCTTTGCCCCAAATTTTTTTATACCCATCACCGAAGGATGGGGGTATATTCATTTTGTCATTCCATTTGCAACACATCGAAATATCCATTTCCGACCCTATAAAGTATATATATTCTTGATCAGCGTAAAAATTTAAGACGATCTAGCCATGTCCGTCCTTCTGTCTGTTAAAATCACGCTGCAGTCTTTAAAAATAGAGCTATTGAGATGAAACTTTGCACCGATTTTTTTTTGTCCATAATCAGGTTAAGTTCGAAGATGGGCTATAACGGACTATTCGTGATATAGTCCCCATATAGACCGATCCTCCGATTTAGGGTCTTTGGCCCATAAAAGCCACATTTATGGTCCGATTTCGCTGAAATTTGGGACAGTGAGTTGTGTTAGGCCCTTTGATATCCTTTGTCAATTTGGCTTAGATCGGTCCAGATTTGGATATAGCTGTCATATAGACCGATCCTCCGATTTAGGGTCTAAGGCCCATAAAAGCCACATTTATGGTCCGATTTCGCTGAAATTTGGGACAGTGAGTTGTAATAAGCCCTTCGACATCCTTTGTCAATTTGGCTTAGATCGGTCTAGATTTGGATATAGCTGCCATATAGACCGATCTTCCGATTTAGGGTCTTAGGCCCACAAAAGCCACACTTATTATCCGATTTTGATGAAATTCGGGGCAGTGAATTGTGTAAGGACCATCGACATTCTTCGTTTATTTGGCTCAGATCGGTCCAGATTTGGATATAGCTGCCATATAGATCGATCCTCCGATTTATGGTGTAAGGCCCATAATAGCCACATTCATTATCCGATTTTGCTGAAATTTGGGACAGTGAGATGTGTTAGGCCCTTTGACACATTTCTTCAATTTGGTCCAGATCGGTTCAAATTTGGATATAGCTGCCATATAGACCGATTTCTTGATTTATGGTTTTGGGCCCATAAAATTCTCATTTATTGCCCGATGTCCCCGAAATTTGGAACAGTGAGTTAAGTTAAGCCCCTTGACATACTTCTGCAATATCGCACATATCGGTCCAGATTTGGATATAGCTGCCATATAGACCGATATCTAGGTTTTAGGTTTTGGGGCCATAAAAGACGCATTTATTGTCCGAAGTCGCTGAAATTTGAGACAGTGAGTTTGGTTAGGCTCTTCGACGTCCTTCTTCAATTTTGCCCAGATCAGTCCAGATTTGAATAAAGCTGCCATATAGACCGATCTCTGGATTTAAGGTTTAGGGCCCATAAAAGAGGCATTTATTGTCCGATTTCGCCGAAATTTGGGACAGTGCTTAGTGTTAGGCTCTTCGACATGTTTATGCAACTTGGCCCAAATCGGTCCAGATTTGGATATAGCTGCCATGTAGACCGATATCTCGATTTAAAGTCTTGGCCCCATAAAAGGCGCATTTATAATCCGATTTCACTGAAATTTGACACAGTGACTTATGTTCGGCTTTTCGACATCCGTGTCGTATATAAAGGGTGATTTTTTTGAGGTTAGGATTTTCATGCATTAGTATTTGACAGATCACGTGGGATTTCAGACATGGTGTCAAAGAGAAAGATGCTCAGTATGCTTTGACATTTCATCATGAATAGACTTACTAACGAGCAACGATTGCAAATCATTGAATTTTATTACCAAAATCAGTGTTCGGTTCGAAATGTGTTCATTCACCGTAACGTTGCGTCCAACAGCATCTTTGAAAAAATACGGTCCAATGATTCCACCAGCCTACAAACCACACCAAACAGTGCATTTTTCGGGATGCATGGGCAGTTCTTGAACGGCTTCTGGTTGCTCTTCACTCCAAATGCGGCAATTTTGCTTATTTACGTAGCCATTCAACCAGAAATGAGCCTCATCGCTGAACAAAATTTGTCAAAATTTGAACACATTTCGAACCGAACACTGATTTTGGTAATAAAATTCAATGATTTGCAAGCGTTGCTCGTTAGTAAGTCTATTCATGATGAAATGTCAAAGCATACTGAGCATCTTTCTCTTTGACACCATGTCTGAAATCCCACGTGATCTGTCAAATACTAATGCATGAAAATCCTAACCTCAAAAAAATCTCCCTTTATATACCCGAGGTGGTGGGTATCCAAAGTTCGGCCCGGCCGAACTTAACGCCTTTTTACTTGTTTTTTTCCTTTCCTTACTGCTTTTTATCTGTTTCAGATCTATAGAAATAGAAAACCTGAACTCAAAGCCACAAAAAAACCCATACTAAAATCTCATTTCTTTTTAATTTATTATGGCGTTACCCCTCAAGTTTGCGTTCATACAAAGGATAATATGATTTATGAAGGCTCTGTTGGATGTTGTAAAGGATGTGTTTAAATTTTTTGGAATTTCCTTAGAAAAGGCTCAAACACACATATATAACGAGAGTTAGCGAACTAGCAACTACACGTAAATGATACATTCAACATTTTCCTCTTGATTTCACCTTCACAGTATGGAGGGCTTAACAGTAATTGAAACCATAAATAAAAGACCAACAACCTTGGTTTGAAACTAAACATATTCCCAGCCAACTTTGCTATTATCAGCACATATTTAAAAAAAAACGCCGATTTTGTTTTTCTTTTTTCTATGTCTGTTCACATCCTGCAGACATGCCACAACTTTGTGTTGTGCTGAAAAAAAACAAATTTAATTTTCTATAGCGAAAAAATAGGAAGGAAAAAAGGGATGCAGCAAAACCAGCCAACCAGCCAACCAACCAACCAAGCAACCCTTCCGTAGAACATTTTCCAGTTACTGTTTATGAATTTATGAGCCACCACAAAAAAGTTGTGAATGGTGGAAAAACTTGAGCAAATAGAATTTCTGTCATTAGCATCGTCATTATAATTCACCCTCCTAAATTACTTCATCAGTAGCATCTTGTGTTGAAATTTATGTAAATAATTAACGCCACTTGTCGACGTTGTTATCACGAATAGGGGAGATGCAGGTAGCAGATAAATTCTTCTATGGTTGATGGTTTGTACGCAACCAGAGAGAGAGAGGAGGGGTAAAGTAAGAACTTTAAATAAAATTACAAATTTAGAACTAAAATATTTAAAAAAAATTTAATTAAATTTTAAGTAACCAAATTAAAGATGGAATGAAGTAGGGAATGTTAAAACAAAACCAAGGTAATGACTGAGTGTATTCCATGTTAAGCTTGGTGTGGATGAACATTGAATTCCTTCCCCCAACACTTCCGTTGAGCATGTTCAAAAGCCGAAGGAGTAAAATTCGATTTACTGTTTAAGTATCCATTGACAACTTGTCCTTTAAAGACTTCCCAAGTTAATACTAGCACAACCTTTTTACCACTACTTGCTGGGCCATAGCTCATTAGGAATCTTGGTTTTCACTAAAATTTAGATATGTCAATTATAGAGAAAACAGATAAGAAGGCATTAAGTTTGGCCGGGCCGAACTTTGGATACCCACCACCTCGGGTGTATATGTAAATTCCCTTTCGCCACAAACTGGTGAAAATTGGATAACTTATGCACCCAAATTCGGCCCAGACATTGAGTTGTCTAATATATATGTCACTATTCAATTTTGTAGATATATCCAATTATAAACCGATCTGAACCATATTAAGGTCGGATATCGTGAGGCTCAGAAAAACTCACTGTTTCAAATTTCAGCGAAACCGGGTAATAAATAAAGTTTTTAAGGGTTTCGGTCCCCTTATCGGAAGATCGGTTTATATGACAGCTATATCTAAATATAGTCCGATCTGAACAATATGTAGGCCAGATGTCGGGAGGCTTAAAATAACCCACTGTTGCAAATTTCAGCAAAATCGGGTAATAAATAAAACTTTTATGGTCGTCACACCCTTAATCTGCAGATCGGCCTATATGGCAGCCAAATTTTAATATAGCCCGATCTGTACCATATTGAGGTCAGATGTCGGTAGGCTTAAAATAACCGACTGTTTTAAATTTCAGCGAAATCAGGTAATAAATAAAGCTTTTATGGCCTTCAGGTCCCTTATCGGGAGATCGGTCTATATGGCAGCTATATCTTAATACAGTCCGATTTGAACCATATTTAGATCAGTTGTCGGGAAGCCTTATGCAACTCACTGTTTCAATTTTCAACAAAATCGGGTAATAAATAAAGCTTTTATGGTCTTCAGGTCCCTTATCGGGAGATCGGTCTATATGGCAGCTATATCTTAATACGGACCGATCTATTCCATATTAAGGTAAGATGTCGGAAGGCTTAAAATAGCCCACTGTTGCAAATTTCAGCGAAATCGGGTAATAAATAAAGCTTTTATGGGCTTCAGACCCTTTATCGGGAGATAGGTCTGTATGGTAGCTATATCTAAATTCAGTCCGATCGGAACCATATTTAGTTAACAAATGACCATTTTATTACGTTATTACTGCAAATCGGACGAACATATATATGGGAGCTATATCTGAACCGATTTCTATGAAATTTACCAGTACTATGGAGAGTTATAAGAAAATTCTTCCTGCGAAATCGGTTAACAGATGACCATTTAATTGCTGTATTACTGCAAATCGGACGAACATATATATGGGAGCTATATCCAAATGTGAACTGATTTTTATGAAATTCATCAGTTACATCGAGAGTCATAAGGAAATCCTTCCTGTCGAATTTCGAGAGAATCAGTTACCAAAGGTCCATCAAAATTGGTTCATTTGTAGTTTTTATAGGGTAGGTGAAGGGTATTATAAAGTCGGCACCGCCCGACTTTTTCCTTTCCTTACTGGTTAACATTTGTTTTTGTTCTTTTATCCCAAAATATAAAAGGCAACTCTCGTAGCGACTTTTTCTAAAGAGTGGCAATGGTTTGCCATTGCGCTGCTGTACTATAGGGACAGGGAGTGCTTTCTTCAAGCAATTGGGTAAGTCGAGTGGAGTATGCCATTGCCACCTGTTCTGTTTGCAGATTTTCGATGTTCAGCTTTCGTGCAGTGTCCGATTTTACGTTTCCCGCCACTCTAAGACATGTTTCGATTCTCCTAATGCAACAAGGTAACGATACGAATTGATCGCCCCTCGGATCGATCGTACAGTACGCTGCTTGAATGCCTTTTATCTGTCACAACATGTTTAATTTGACTACTCGTGATTTGATCGGGTGGCAGCCTTGTGGCCTTGTGAATCTTTCTATGGTGGAATCTAGTGTGGTTTACTACCATGTTCTTTGCCGCAGCGAAGTTCACTAGACTCAATCCATTATAGGAAGTTTCTTCGGCTAAATTTTTCTAGTGTTGGGCCAAAGATATTTTCCTTCCCTATATTCGCATTCAAATCTCCAACCCTACATAGTTTACCCTTGAACAACAACAACACTTGTATGCACACTGGTCTCCATATAGTTACTCACACCAGTAAAGTATTGAACTGAGCTCCATGAATCTGAGAAGAGAAGTTGATTACAACTCTCGTCTCCACATTGTACGTCACCACCACTAATGAAATGTCTGAGCATAATCTCACTAACAATTTTCTCTTCTAATAACCCTTTTTTATACCCTCTACCATAGGATGGGGGTATACTAATTTCGTCATTCTGTTTGTAACACCTCGAAATATACGTCTGAGACCTCATAAACTATTGGCTGCCCAAAAAGTAATTGCGGATTTTTTAAAAGAAAGTGAATGGATTTTTAATAAAACTTAGAATGAACTTTAATCAAATATACTTTTTTACACTTTTTTTCTAAAGAAAGCTTAAAGTAACAGCTGATAACTGACAGAAGAAAGAATGCAATTACAGAGTCACAAGTTGTGAAAAAATTTGTCAACGCCGACTATATGAAAAATCCGCAATTACTTTTTGGGCAACCCAATAGATCGTTATTTTATATCGATCTAGCCATGTCCTTCCGTCCGTCTGTCTGCCGAAAGGAGTAAAGCTAGCCGCTTGCAATTTTGCGCAAATACATTTTATTAGTGTAGGTCGGTTGGGATTGTAAATGGGCCAAATCGTTCTATGTTTTGATATAGCTGCCATATAAACCGATTTTGGGTTTTGACTTCTTGAGCCTCTAGAGGGCGCAATTCTCATCCAATTTGGTTGATATTTTGCATGAAGCGTTTTGTTATGTCTTCCAACAACTATATTAAGAATGGTTCAAATCGGTCAATAACCTGATATAGCTACCATATAAACCGATCTGGGGTCTTGACTTCTTCAGCCTCTAGAAGGCGCAATTCTCATCCGATTTGACTGAAGTTTTGCACATGGTGTTTTGGTATCACTTCCAACAACTGCGCTAAGTATATTTCAAATCGGTCAATGTTTTGACATAGCTGCCATATAAACCGATCTTGGGTCTTGACTTCTTGAGCCTCTAGAGGGCGCAATTCTTATCCGATTTGGTTGATATTTTGCATGAAGCGTTTTGCTATGACTTCCAACAACTGTATTAAGAATGGTTCAAATCGGTCCATAACCTGATATAGCTGCCATATAAACCGATCTGGGGTCTTGACAACTTAAGCCTCCAGAGGGCGCAATTCTCATCCAATTTGGTTGATATTTTGCATAAAGCGTTTTGTTATGACTTCCAACAACTGTATTAAGAATGGTTCAAATCGGTCAATAACCTGATATAGCTGCCATATAAACCGATCTTAGGTCTTGACTTCTTGAGCTTCTACAGGTAGCAATTCTCATCCGATTTGGCTGTAATTTTGCATGAGGTGTTTTGTTATGACTTTCAATAACTGCGCTAAGTATATTTCAAATCGGTCTATGTTTTGATGTAGCTGCCATATAAACCGATCTGGGGTCTTGACTTCTTGAACCTCTAGAAGGCGCAATTCTCATCCGATGTGGCTGAAATTTTGCATGACGTGTTTTGTTATGACTTTCAACAACTGTGCTAATAATAGTTCAAATCGATTAATTACTTGATATAGCTGCCATATAAACCGATCTGTGGTCTTGACTTCTTGAGCCTCTAGAGGACGCAATTCTCATCCGATTTGGCTGAAATTTTGTACATGGTGTTTTGTTGTGACTTCCAACAACATTGTTAAGAATAGTTCAAATCGGTCTATGTTTTAATGTAGCTGCCATATAAACCAATCTTGGGTCTTGACTTCTTGAGCCTCTAGAGGGCGCAATTCTCATCCGATTTGGCTGAAATTTTGTACATGGTGTTTTGTTGTGACTTCCAACAACATTGTTAAGAATAGTTCAAATCGGTCCATATCTGATATAGCTGCCATATAAACCGATCTTGGGTCTTGACTTCTTGAACTTCTACAGGTAGCAATTCCTATCCGATTTGGCTGAAATAATGCATGACGTGTTTTGGTATCACTTCCAACAACTGCGCTAAGTATGTTTCAAATCGGTCTATGTTTTGATATAGCTGCCATATAAACCGATCTTGGGTCTTGACTTCTTGAGCCACTAGAGGGCGCAAGTATTATCCGATTTGGTTGAAATTTTCAATGGCTTCTCTCACGACCATACGTGTCGAATATGACACTAATCGGTTTATTGCCTAATACAGCTCCTCTTTAAACCGATCTCCCTATTTTACTTCTTCAGCCCCTAAAGTGCGCAATTTTTACAAGATTTGGCTGAAAGTTTACACAACTACTTCTACTATGGTCTACAATATTAAATTCAATTATGGTTCGAAATAAACAGTAACTTGATGTTGTTCCCATAACATTGCAATTCTTTTCTTTTATCCTTTGTTTGCCTAAAAAGAGATACCGTGGCAAGAGCTCGACAAATGCGATCCATGGTGGAGGGTATATAAGATTCGGCCAGGCGGAACTTAGCACGCTCTTACTTGTTTTCCGCTAAACTTACTCTCACTCTCTCTTTCTCTATCTATCATCTGCTACACTGGAAATATGCTTTGCTTGCACACAAGCCACCACCAAACCACCACAAAGATTGATACTTGATACTCTTCTTCTCTATGAAATCTGTAGTTTGCATACTCAAAAACAAATTTGAAAAGTTGATTGTTTAAAAATTTCCAAATTGTTATCACATGCTAGGAAAAATCAAAACAAAACAAACTGTACAAGAACTGCGAAATGTGGTTTACTAGGCATTTTGATGCTAGGGAACACCTGTAGTGTGGCAAGACATTTTCTAATATCAAGATTTGACTAAATTATTCATGTCATCCAATGGCTTGAAGCAGCTCTGGATGTTTAAGATAACAACAACATCATCACATTATTTCTATGTCATTTCCCTTGAGCAATGTGAAGTGGGAATGCGCTGCTTTTGAATTTGTATGCTCTTTATTAAAGGGTCCTTGAAACGCTAGACTTGTGAGCAGATAAATACAGCAACTTTGAAAAAAAAGGATTTCTAAAATGAAGTAGTAGTGCATAGTGCATGGTTGTGTTATGTATGTTGTCTCTCATTTCGAAACAAAACCACAACAGAAGGCTGACTGACTGACTAAATAACACCACACAAACAGGCAAAGCCACAGCAAAGCAAAAGAATCCTTTGAAATCGTTCCAATTCAAATTTATTCCATGGCAAAACAATAAACATGCCAGACAAGAACAGTAGAACTGTGTGTCATTGTAGTCGTACGCTTAGAAAACGATGTCATTCTTAAATTGCTATGGAAACTTTTGAATTTCGAAAACAAATTGAGTAGATAATGATGACACTTGAAAAATGCAATGGCAAAGATAGTGCAATGTTAAAGAAATGCAAGATTCAGAGGGAAAAACAGATAGCCTTAATGAAGTGGTGGAGTATATTTGGAAAAATTTTAAATGAGAATCCAAAATTATCGGAAAACTCAAAGGAAAAGCTGTTGTTAGCGCGTTCTTTCGAATTTATAAATCCAAACTCCAAAGAATGCAAGTTTTTAGGACCCCCAATATTTGTGCTGACTAAGGTCTTCATTGGAGAAAATCAGCAAGGGCAAGATTCATATTGCCTCAATTCAGGAGCCATGGACGTACCGGATTAGTATGCCACCATAGGATGGTGGCATACTAATATCGTCATTCTATTTGTAACACCTCGAAATATGCCTCTAAAACCCCATCTTTAATATAAAAATCAATTTGTGTTTGTGGGTTTGTTTGTTTGTTTGTTGGTTTGTTTGTTTGTTTGTTTGTGTGTTCCTTATAGACTCACAAACGACTGAACCGATTCTCTTGCAATTTTTACAAATAGTGCATAATGACCCCGTGGTGAATATATGGTACTACATTTTTGATATCTGAAGGGGGAGCGGACCCTCCCCCTTACCCTAATTTTCAGAAACGCCAGATCTCGGAGATGGGTGGTGCGATTTAAGCCAAATTTTGTGTGCTCTTATATAGTACCCTAAAAATAATAATTTGGTATCCAAATTTTGGATGGGGTACCAAGGGGGGCCGCCCCACCCTAAAACCTTCCAAACATAAATTTAGACCAATCACAACAATATGGGACTCAAATGAAAGGTATTTAGGATAAACCAAGTAAAAGCGTGCTAAGTTCGGCCGGGCCGAATCTTATATACCCTCCACCATGGATCGCATTTGTCGAGTTCCTTTCCCGGCATCTCTTCTTAGGCAAAAAGGATATAAGAAAAGAGTTGCTCTACTATTATTATATTATTACATGTTGGAGACCTGTGTAAAATGTCAGCCAATACGAATAAGAATTGCGCCTTTTGTGGGCCCAAGAAGTAAAATAGAGAGATCGATTTATATAGGAGCTGTATCGGGCTATAGACCGATTTAGATCATAATAAACACGTATGTTGATGGTCATGAGAGGATCCGAAATTTACAAATTCAAAATTTCAATCAAATCGGATAATAATTGCGACCTCTAGAGGCTCAAGAAGTCAAGATCCCAGATCGGTTTATATGACAGCTATATCAGGTTATAAACCGATTTGAACCATATTTGACACGGTTGGTGAAAGTAAGAATAAAATACGTCTTGCAAAATTTAAGCCAAATCGGATAATAATTGCGCACTCTAGAGGCTCAAGAAGTCAAGACCCAAGATCGGTTTATATGGCAGGTATATCAGGTTATGGACCGATTTGAACCATACTTGGCACAGTTGTTGGATATCATAAAAAAACACGTCGTGCAAAATTTCATTCCAATCGCATAAGAATTGCGCAATCTAGAGGCTCAAGAAGTCAAGACCCAAGATCGGTTTATATGGCAGCTATATCAGGTTATGTACCGATTTGAACCATACTTGGCACAGTTGTTGGATATCATAGCAAAACACGTCGTGCAAAATTTCATTCCAATCGGATAAGAATTGCGCACTCTAGAGGCTCAAGAAGTCAAGACCCAAGATCGGTTTATATGGCAGCTATATCAAAACATGGACCGATATGACCCATTTACAATACCAACCGACCTACGCTAATTAGAAGTATTTGTGCAAAATTTCAAGCGGCTAGCTTTACTCCTTCGGAAGTTAGCGTGCTTTCGACAGACAGACGGACGGACGGACGGACAGACGGACGGACTTGGCTAGATCGACATAAAATGTCGCGACGATCAAAAATATATATACTTTATGGGGTCTCTGACGTATATTTCGAGTAGTTACAAACAGAATGACGATATTAGTAAACCCCCTATCTTATGGTGGAGGGTATAAAAACGTATCTGATATCCAATTGTCGGACCAAGTGCTAGGGGGACCACCCCAAGCCCCAAAATAACCCTAAATCGGACATATTTACCGACCATGGTAATATGGGCCTCAAATGAAAGGCATTTGCGAGACGAATACCAATCTGATATCCAAATGTACGACCACGTTTCTGGGGGTCCACCCCTTTCGCAAAACACCCCCAAACAGGAATTATTTACTGACCATGGGAATAAGGGGTTTAAATAAAAGGTATTTGAATGTAGAATATGAATCTGATATCCAAATATGGGACCAAGTGTTTGGGGGGCTGCCTCTCACCAAAAACATCCCCCAAAGGGGACAAATTTACGACCATAGCAATATGGGGCTCAAATGAAAGGTGTTTGGGTGTAAAGTAGGAATCTGATATCAATATTGGGGAAAAGTGTCTATGGGGCCACCCCACCCCCACAACCCCACCCAAATAGTAAGTATTTTTTGACTTTTGCAATATGAGGCTCAAATAAGAGGGTTTTTAAAGTGGAACACGAATCCGATATATATTTTCAAGGCCAACTCACTGAGTGGCCGCCCATCCCCCAAAACACCACCAGGCCCGTCATGGATATATGGGGCTCACATTAAAGGTATTTGGGAGTAAACCATGAATCTGACATCAACATTCGGGTCCAAGTGTCTAGCGGACGTCCCACCACCATAACAATCCCCGAAATAGGACGTATTTGCTCACCAAGACAATTTGGGTCTTCAAGAGAGGTGAACTAAATATTCATAGTTTTTAGGGACAATATCCCAAACCGGACATATTTGCTGACTTTCGCAATAAGGAGTTTAAATGAGATTAGAAAACGAATTTGATCTCCAATTTTGAAGGCAATGGCAATATTGGGTTCAAATAAATGATATATAGATATATGAGAATAGAGCACATTGCTGATATATTTTCAGGGCTTAGTGTTTGGGGTACCACCCTAATCCCCAAAACACCCCTAAATTGAGCATATTTACCGACCATGTCAATGTGGGGCTTAAATGAAAGGTATTGGGAGGTAGAGCAAGAATTGATACCCATTTTCAGGACCAATTTTCTAGGGGTCTACCCCTTTCCCAAAGTACCCCACAAACAGCAATTTTTTAGTGACCATCGCAATATGGGGCTCAAATAAAGGTATTTGGGAGTAGAATACGTACTTGATATCCAAATGTAAGACTATGTATTGTATTTAGGGTATCACCCCTTTCCCAAAAAACCCCCCAAAGGGTCAACATTTTTCCACCATACCAATATGTGGCTCAAATGAAATGTATTTGAGATTAGAAAACGAATTTGATAACCTATTTTAGGGCCATTTGTTTGGGAGACGCCTCATCCTGTAAACTCCTCTTAAGCCAATGGCAATATGGGGTTTAAATAAATGGCATTTGAGAGAAGAGCATGATGCTGATATTTTTTCAGGGCCAAGTATCTGGGGGACCACCTCTCCCCCGAAAACACCACTAAATCAGACATCATGAGAATATCGGGCTGAAATGAAGTATCGAAAATAAATATTCCAAGGAAACTTTTGTTCCATATAAAGTAAAAGAAGGCGCAGCGGAGCGGGCCCGGGTCAGCTAGTTCGGTATATAACCTGATATAGATGCGATATAAACCGATCTCCCCGTTCGACTTTTTGAGCCTCTGGAGGGCGCAATCATTATTCGATTTGTCTGACATTTTGGAAGTGGTGATTTTCTTTGACTGGTGTTTTTATACCCATCACCAACCCTATAAAGTATATATATTCTTGATCGTCGTAACAATCTAAGTCCATTTAGCCATGTCCGTCCGTCTGTCCGTCCATCCGTCTGCCGTCCGTCCATCCGTCTGCCGTCCGTCCGTCTGTTGAAATCATGCTACTGTCTTTAAAAATAGAGAAATTGAGCTGAAACTTTGCACAGGTACTTTTTTTTGTTTATAAGCAGATTAGGTTCAAAGATGGGCTTTATCGGACCATATCTTTGTATAGCCCCCATATAGACCGCTCCGCCAATTTAGGGTCTTAGGCCCATAAAAGCCACATTTATTATCCGATTTATCTGAAATTTGAGACAGTGAGTTGAGTTAGGCACTTCGACGTCTTTCTTCAATTTGGCCCAGATCGGTCCAGATTTGGATATAGCTGCCATATAGACCGACCCTCCGATTTAGGGTCTTAGGCCCATAAAAGTCACATTTATTATCCGATTTTACTGAAATTTAAGACAGCGAGTTGTGTTCGGCCCCTCGACATCCTTCGTCAATTTGGTTCAGATAGGTCCAGATTTGGATATAGCTGTCATATAGACCGATTTCTCGATTTAAGGTCTTGAGCCCATATAAGGCGCATTTACTGTCCGATGTTGCCGGGATTTGAGACATTGAGTTGTGTTAGGCCCTTCGATATCCTTCTTAAATTTGGTCCAGATCGGTCCGGATTTGGATATAGCTGCCATATAGACCCATCACTCTATATCTCGATTTAAGGTTTTGGGCCCATAAAAGTCGCATTTATTGTCCGATATCGACGAAATTTGGGACAGTGAGTTGAGTTAGGCCCTTCAACATACTTCTGCAATAAGGCCCAGATCGGTCCGGATTTGGATATAGCTGTCATATAGACCGATCTCTTGATTTAAGGTATTGGGCATTTATTGTCCGATGTTGCCGAAATTTGGGACAGAGAGTTAAGTAAAGCCCCTCGACATACTTCTGCAATATGGCATAGATCGGTCCAGATTTGGATATAGCTGTCATATAGACCGATCTCTCGATTTAAGGTTTTGGGCCCATAAAAGTCGCATTTATTGTCCGATGTCGTTGAAATTTGGCACAGAGAGTTGTGTTAGCCCCTTCGATATCTTCCTTAAATTTGGCTCAGATCGCTTCAGATTTGAATATAGCTGCCATATAGACCGATATCTCGGTTTAAAGTTTTGGCCCCATAAAATGCGCATTTATAATCCGATTTCAATGAATTTTGAAACACTGACTTATGTTGGGCTTTTCGATATCCCTGTCTTATAGGGTTTAGATCGGTTTATTTTTACATATAGCTACTAAAAAGGCCAATATTTTGAAGAAAGGTGGTTCACTTATATACCTGAGGTGGAGGATATCCAATGTTCGGCCCGGCCAAAAGTAATGCCTTTTTACTTGTTTTCTTGATTTTTACCAACTCTTCAATGTTTCTTTAACCTTATGGTCTACCTTATTTATGCTTTTTCACATTTTCTGCTTCCAGCACACTATTCTTAGTTTCAGCAACAGCAAGACTATAAATAAAACCCATAACGAGTTTATTCAATACCAAACCCAAAGGAAAACTGTCAAAGCGTAAAATAATCTTATGATGCTTTCAATATTGCTGCTTGTGCTTTTTTTCGTTGTTCCCTATTTGCTTTTTAACATTTTGGTCTCCTTATCGTTTTTTTTAGTTGGCTGAAAACCCTAAGTTTGGCTTTTGTGTAATGAAAATTTAGTCGACCAAAAAAACTATCACCATAAGGCCATAGTCAATATGGATGGCGTGCATTATGCCATTAGGGCAAAGTTTCTAAAAACTTATTTAAGAAAAGCGAACATCAGATAAAATGCATTATAAGTTAGCTTTAGCTTGTATTCGAAATTAAATAACTTAAATCTGTTATCACCAACAAAGATGAGGGACATAAATGGGGATTCTTTTTTCCTCAGAAAGATAAAAGCTATAATTTTATTAAAAGTAACTAGAAGCAAAGATTTATTGAACTTTTTAATTTGGTATATTTGAGTTTTTCAGTTTTCTATAGCCGGCCATGCTCTGAGACCTTTGTATTAGTATTGGTGTTAGCACAAATGAAAAACCACATAAAAATTCTTGTTCTGTCTTAGTTTAGAGAAAACCAAGAGTCTAGAGTTTAGAGAAAACTAAACTTTTTACATGGAAAATATAAACAGTATTTTGGAAAAAGACCAAGAAAATCAGAACATGGTTGCAGAAAGAGTAGAATGTTTCTTTAATAAGCCATAGAGAATCCATTATTTAGTTTTCATATCGGAACGAAAGCCTATATGGCAATTATAGGGTCTTTCAATAAGGACTTGAAATTTTTTTTTTGAATAAAATGTAAACCTTTCACATTTTTTTTAGAAACTGTGTCATCGGTTCGAAGTACATTCGAAACATTAATCAATGGAACTCGACTTCGTTCGTATGGCCACCGCGGTCAAGTTTGAAGTAGCCAAAAGGAAATAGAGTAGAGGCTAATTGCCTGGGAAATTTCTTGAGATAACATGCACATCAAACTTACTCATCAATAAATCGATTTAAACGTGAGCTGCAGACTATATCTTCGAATTCAGTCAAAAACCAGTAAGGAAAGGCAAACGTCGGGCAGAGCCGACTATATAATACCCTACACCACCGAGAAAACGTAATAATTTTAATAGATAGCACTTATATCCAAATTTAGTCAGACTTTAATTTTGCATACCTATTGAAATATTGAATAGAAACTTATACGACTTTCTTAAGATCGTACCAAAAATTGTGGCTTCTACAGCCTTAAAAGTCGAAACGCATAAAAGATATATAGAGGAGTTTTATCTAATCGATCGATTTTGATGAAATTTTGCACACGTATTGGGATGTCAATTAAACAATCCCATGTACATTTTTGTATAGATCGGACCAAAGTTGTGGTTTCTACAGCCTTAAAAGGCCATATCGGATGAAAAATATATAAGGGAGCTATATCTAAATCTAGACCGATTATGATGAAATTTTGCACACATATTAAGACGTTACAAAAAGCAATTCGTACCAAATTTTGTAAAGATCGGACGAAAATTATGCCTTCTGCTGCCTTTATAGTTCAAATCGGACGAAAGTTATATATGGGAGCTATATCTTAATCTGGATCGATTTTTATGAAACTTTGCACACATATGAGGACGTTGAATAAAACGGCCCATGCCATATTTTTTAAAGATCGGACCAAAATTGTGGTTTCTACGGCCTTAAAAGGCCATATCGGATGAAAAATATATATGGGAGCTATATCTAAATCTGATCCGATTATTATGAAATTTTCCACACATATTGGGACGTCGCAAAAAGCACTTCGTGCCAAAGTTTGTAAAGATCGGATTAAAATTGTGCCTTCTATAGCCTTAAAAGATCATATCGGATGAAAGATATATATGGGAGCTATATGTAAATCTGAACCGATTATGATGAAATTTTGCACACATATTGGGACGTCACAAAAAGCACTTCGTGCCAAAGTTTATAAAGATCGGACGAAAATTATGCCTTCTACTGCCTTTATAGGTCAAATCGGACGAAAGTTATATATGGGAGCTATATCTAAATCTGAATCGATTTTTATGAAACTTTGCACACATATGAGGACGTTGAATAAATCGGCCCATGCCATATTTTTTAAAGATCGGACCAAAATTGTGGTTTCTACGGCCTTAAAAGGCCATATCGGATGAAAAATATATATGGGAGCTATATCTAAATCTGATCCGATTATTATGAAATTTTCCACACATATTGGGACGTCGCAAAAAGCACTTCGTGCCAAAGTTTGTAAAGATCGGATTAAAATTGTGCCTTCTATAGCCTTAAAAGATCATATCGGATGAAAGATATATATGGGAGCTATATGTAAATCTGAACCGATTATGATGAAATTTTGCACACATATTGGGACGTCACAAAAAGCACTTCGTGCCAAAGTTTATAAAGATCGGACGAAAATTATGCCGTCTACTGCCTTTTTAGTTCAAATCGGATGAAAGTTATATATGGGAGCTATATCTAAATCTGAACCGATTTAGATGAAATTTTGCACACATATTAAGACGTCATACGAAACATTTCATTCCAAATTTGGTAAAGATTGGACCAAAATTGTGCCTTCTACTGCCTTTACAGGTCAAATCGGACGAAAGTTATATATGGGAGCTATATTTAAATCTGGACCGATTTTAATGAAACTTTGCACACGTATGAGAACGTTGAAGAAAACACCCCATGCCAAATTTTGTAAGGATGGGATCAAAATTGTGGCTACTACAGCTTTAAAAAGGCATATCGGATGAAAGATATATATGGGAGCTATATGTAAATCTGAACCGATTATGATGAAATTTTGCACACATATTGGGACGTCGCAAAAAGCACTTCGTGCCAAAGTTTGTAAAGATCGGACGAAAATTATGCCCTCTACTGTCTTTATAGGTCAAATCGAACGAAAGTTATATATGGGAGCTATATCTAAATCTAGACCGATTTTGATGAAACTTTGCACACATATGAGGACGTTGAATAAAACGGCCCATGCCATAATTTTTAAAGATCGGACCAAAATTGTGTCTTATACGGCCTTAAAAGGCCATATCGGATCAAAAATATATATGGGAGCTATATCTAAATCTGACCCGATTATTATGAAATTTTGCACACATATTAGAACGTCGCAAAAAACAATTCGTGCCAAATTTTTTAAAGATCGGACGAAAATTGTGCCTTCTACTGCCTTTTTAGTTCAAATCGGATGAAAGTTATATATGGGAGCTATATGTAAATCTGAACCGATTTATGAAACTTTGCACACATATGAGGACGTTGAATAAAACGGCCCATGCCAAATTTCGTAAGGATCGGACCAATATTGTGGCTACTACAGCTTTAAAAGTGCATATCGGATGTAAGATATATATGGGAGCCATATCTAAATCTGAACCGATTTAGATGAAATTTTGCACACATATTAAGACGTCATACGAAACATTTCATGCCAAATTTGTTAAAGATTGGACAAAAAATGTGGCTTCTACAGCCTTAAAAGGCCATATCGGATGAAAAATATATATGGGAGCTATATCTAAATCTAGACCGATTTTTATGAAACTTTGCACACATATGAGGACGTTGAAAAAAACAGCCCATGCCAAATTTTGTTAAGATCGGACCAATATTGTGGCTACTACAGCTTTAAAAGTGCATATCGGATGAAAGATATACATGGGAGCTATATATAAATCTGATCCTATTATGATGAAATTGTGAACACATATTGGGACGTCACAAAAACTACTTCGTGCCAAATTTTGTAAAGATCGGACGAAAATTGTGCCTTCTACTGCCTTTATAGGTCAAATCGGACGAAAGTTATATATGGGAGCTATATGTAAATCTGAACCGATTATGATGAAATTTTGCACACATATGAGGACGTTGAATGAAACGGCCCATGCCATATTTTTTAAAGATCGGACGAAAATTGTGCCTTCTACAGCCTTAAAAGTTCATATCGGATGAAAGATATATATGAGAGCTATATATAAATTTGATGCGATAATGATGAAATTTTGCACACATATTACGACGTCGCAAAAAGCACTTCGTGCGAAATTTTGTAAAGATCGGACGAAAATTGCGCCTTCTACTGCCTTTATAGGTCAAATCGGACGAAAGTTATATATGGGAGCTATATCTAAATCTGAATCGATTTTTATGAAACTTTGCACACATATGAGGACGTTGAATAAAACGGTCCATGCCATATTTTTAAAGATCGAACAAACATTGTGGCTTCTACAGCCTTAAAAGGCCATATCGGATGAAAAATATATATGGGAGCTATATCTAAATCTGATCTACCAGCTACCTTAATTCGATTACCAAAGTTAACTCAATTTCCAAGTTTAAATCGGTTCCGATACAAAATGAATACTGATTTGTGAAGTAAAATCGATTACCAAACTTTATTTGACACCAAATAAAAAACGATTACCAAAATAGGTTTGGTAATCGATTATCGAACTAAAATCTATAACCAAGCTAAAATCGATTTCTGGGTTTAGTGGATTATCGAGTATAATCGATTGATAAGATAATATCGATTCATTGGAAATCGATTACAAATCGATTGTCATCATAGAAAATTCGTTCTGACCAATAAAATAAAATTTAAAAAAAACTTGTCAGCTAACTGTTAAACAAACTTACCTGGTCAACATATTCGCTCGATTCACCGCTACCTCAGCCTCAATGCGAAAACGATCCTGAGCATAGCGGTCGACAACACCTTCGCCTAAATTCAATGAAGTTCCCGCCTCACAGTTGGAACCCAAAGAGTGTTGAGTTTCAACGATTTGCAAAAATTTGGTAACCACATCACGACCTCTCATCAAATTGCGACGATTGCTGCGGGATATCTCATCCCAATCATAGATTTCATCGGCATTGGCAGCATCCACCACACCTTCGAGAAATGGATTGGAATCCTCCGATTCAGAGTCGGCTGCAATGTCTACACCCAAGGTGTCAATCTCCGAATCATTATCCGTTTCAGCATCAGTCAATGGGAAGCCATTGGCATGGGCATTATCACTGGTGCCATAACCATCATCTTCCATGGTAAGATCTTTGGACAGAGTGGCTGAATCATCGGAGTCGTTGAAATTAATTTCCTCCTTTTCATACATAGAGCCTTGGGGTTGATGTTCCAGATTGATGCCACCAACACTGGTGCTGGCCGATATTTGAGGCTCCTGGTTGGGATCATCTATGGAGGGATAATCTTTGGTGGATTCCAAAGTAAGGGTATCATTATTGTTGTTGGCACTTTTCAACAGATTGTTGGCCAGAAAATCCAAATCCTGTTCCTCCAAGGACATGGAATGATTTTTGGCATTCACATGAAAATCCACCAAAAGACTTTGATCGATTTTTGTTATGGGTATATTGAGCTCTGATTTCAGCACCTCCACCGAGGGAGGTGTGGGCATAGGAGGTGGATCCATAACCACCACCGACGACATGGGTAGTGTTTTCCTTAGATAATTATCCAATGACAATTCATTTTTCTTATCCTTGATGTAGGTTTCAGTGAAATTGTTATAGGGACGTTTGCCTGGTCGGCTATCGGAGGATGCATCATCTTCGGTGTTGGCAATGAATTTTTTATGGCCCAATAATGGACTTGAAGTGGTGGTGTCATCATCACCCTCATCATCTGCAGCATTGACTTGGTCTTCATCGACAACATCTTCATCATCAGCATCATTGGCATCGCCATCGCCATCGTCATCACCATCGTCAGTGTCAGCATTGTCCTCATCATTCTGATAGGCCGACAAATCGGAGAAGACATCATCGGTGTCACTGTAGTCATTGTCGAAGACATCATCTGTCACTTCGCCATCATCACCATCATCATCATTGGTATCGTGGCCATTTGCTTCTGATTCCTGTTGCAAGGCATTGTTGTCTGGTTGCTTAAGAGGGGTGGTATTTTCATCATCCTGGTTGATGGTATCCTCCATGCCATCATTTTCATTGTTGCCATTATCATCATCATCATCGTCCAAAACCTGCTGCTGGTCATCTCCATCTCCATCGACGTCATCATCATCATCATCATCATCGTCTGGGTCCTCATCCTCACTATCCTCGCTGGCATCAAAACCATTGATATCATCCACATCGGCATTGTTAGCAGCTGCCCCAACATCCTCATCACCATCATGCTCGTCCTCATCTAGCTCTTCTTCACCAGCATCCTTACCCTGATCCTCTGCCAGCTGATAGTCACCCACTTCACCTATTATCGCTGCTTTTATGGCATCTTTTTCATTATCCTTGCCATGAGCCAAGCCATTGAGGCTTTTGTCTTGGTTGCTGGTTGTTGCCTTTGCGTTGACCCTCTCCTCCTTTATATCGTTCATATCCAAATCAATGCTCTCCTTGGCAATAGGCGGCCTTCTACCCAATAGCGAAATTAAAGGTTCTGCATTTGCATTCTCGCCATGATGATGATGATGATAACTTGGGTCCACCGAGTCCAGCAGATTTTCCGCCATCTTCATTTCATGCACTTTGTGAGTTTTATAAGCTGTGGGTGCCACCGTGGTATGTGATAAACCAAAAACGTGAGAAGCAAATGTGGTGATCTTGGGGGGAGCGATAGTTGTGGAGATGGCGGCTATGGTTGTCTTAATGCTATGGGGCGAGTTGGTGCTGCTGGAATGGGTATTCCCCCCCAGGGCTCCCATGGCCGTGGGCTTAAAGAAAACATGCAAATTATTGTAGGCTCGAATTTTTGAAATTTTCCCATGTTTGGAGATATTTCGAACATCATGAAGCTGTTGTAGATTCAAAGGTAGGCGGTTCTCATCATTCTCCTCCTCATCTACCTCGGTATGCTGCAGAGCAATCACATCGCCCATAGGCTGCTCTTCTACATGCATAACATCTCTCAATAAGCGAAACTTTTTGGGAAATTTATCCGTCTGCCTTCGTCTATGTTTCGATGATAAATCATTGGCATTGGGAAACTTTTGTTTATCCTCCTGCTCCTGCTGTCTACGAGTGTCATACAAAGCCAAGTCTTGCCTTACATCATTGGCTTCATAAATTTGACGCAATGTGCGTTTTGATGTTTGTGGCTGGCTCTTCTCGTTCATGCTCAACAATGGCCTTTGTTTAGAGCGTGGATGGTGTCTATTCGCGGCTTCTGCAGCAAAATTGGCAGGACTTTGAATTGCCACCACATCGACACCATCACCGCCGCCACCACCCGCTGTCAGACTATGTAAATTTGCAAACTTTTTCATTGACAAGGACAGTGTCGAGCTTGTCATGTCCAAGAGATGACCATTTATATTGGCCATTTTATTTTCGGCTAATTTTCCGGAAGCTGACACTAATGCGGATGCCGATGTTGCTCCTGCTACGCCTCCTCCACCTCCTCCTCCAGCAGCCGTCGTTAAGGATTTACTTTTTGTTTTCGTTTTGACTTTTGATGCTGTGGCTACCGTGAATATTCCATGTTCCATGCTGATATAGAACAAAATTAGCATAATTGTTGCTAATCTTCTACGCTTAATTGCTGGCATCTTCTGCTTGTTTTTTTTTTTTTTTTTTTTTTGTTCTTCGATACGTGGTAGCAGTTATATGCTGAGTTGCCTGTTAACGTGGTAAAGTAGGTCCTTGTCTGAAAAACGGATAAAGGGCGAAGGCAAGAAAAAGTTCAAGTCATATGCCGGCAACCGCAAAATTCGAGAAATTTCCAAGGCTTTTCAACATTTACGGGGGAGGGATTATGAAAAATCTTTTGATATTGGTTTTCTTTCCTTTTTCCTTTGATATCCTTTTTTTTAGAAAAAAAGGAACTATCTTTTGATTTTTAAACGATTTTTTAATTTTATTATAACCTTTTTGAAGGGAAATAATATTTTCAAAAAATTCGTTGCATTCTTATGAAAATTTATGGCATTCATTATGAACATGGCTCATTATTTGGTATGCGGTGGTACATTTTGGAGAATCAAAGTAATGAGAGTTATAACAAGAAGATCTGCAAAGAAAGACAGAGAAGAAGGACATCAAAATTTAAATTTTTACAATAACAAAGATGAAAAATTTAATTTATAGCCATATTGCAAACTTGATGGCATTGATTCTTTAAATGTTCTCGCATCACCATATGTGATGATCTCTCTCAACTCAATATTTGTCCTCAAGTTATCCCAACACATGTTCACAGTTTTCTTTCAGCTCAATCCCAACCACCAATGTTTATATGTCGAAATATTGGGTTGCCCAAAAAGTAATTGCGGATTTTTTAAAAGAAAGTAAATGCATTTTTAATAAAACTTAGAATGAACTTTAATCAAATATACTTTTTTTTACACTTTTTTTCTAAAGCAAGCTAAAAGTAACAGCTGACAACTGACAGAAGAATGAATGCAATTACAAAGTCACAAGCCGTTGAAAGAATTTGTCAACGCCGACTATATGAAAAATCCCCAATTACTTTTTGGGCAACCCAATATGTTTAAGTCACCCCCCTTGGCAAGGACATTTGCAAATCGCTAAAATCCTTTGAAATGTGAACCATTGTGTTTTGCAACCATTTCATATTCATATCGTTATGATATTCACTGACATTGACACAAGCGCGCACACACACACACACAACCTGATTTGGAAGGTCTGGTGCGATGGCCCCCTAAAAACCACTCTCATTAAAATTCCCTTTCACTTGACTTAAGCATGATATATGGTAAAGAAGTGACAAATAACAAGTGCTAACCAGTGATAAGTTCGGCCGGGTCGAATCTTAGGAATGCTCCATCATGGATTCCGTTAAAAGTTAACACAAAATGAAATTCGTTGGTTCTTAACGTATGAAATTTCTGCCAAGCCAGGCAAAAATAAAAGCTTCTAGGGGCCAGAGAGGAATATTCGGTTGATCGGCTTATATGGCTTTAATATGAACTTCGTGCAAAATTTCGCCAAAATCGGATAACAATTGCGACTTCCCGGCACTCAAGATGTCAAATCGAGATATCGGTTTATATGAGCCCCATATCAGGTTATACACCGTTTGCGATCATACTCGGAACGTTCATTGGAAGTCGCAATGCTGCAAACATCAGCCCAATCAGCTTATGTTTGCAGCATTTGGTGATCCGAGAAGTCAAGCCGAAGAACCACTTTATATAGGAGACAAATCTGAAGCGATATGAGCCTTTTGCAATCCCCAATGACCTACATCAAAAATAAGTATCTGTGCGACAATTCGAGGGGCTAACTTTACGCGATCGATCGCTATCTTGATTATCTATATATAATCGATCCGGATCATACTTTTTAGGCTAACCGAGAAGCCTTATTCAAGTCATAGATTGAAATTTCAGAGAAATCTTTTATACGAGGGCTGCTATATAAATTTCTGGCTTTTTCATGAAAATGCAAATTTTTATCATCAACAAGTAGAAGTGTCATAAGTTCGACCGGGCCGAGTCTTGGGAACCCACAACCATGGATTTTGCCAAAAATTTTAACAAAACTAGCCGAATCGGCCGGCTTCGCTGCGCCATCTTTAACTCTCTAATACCGTTTTAGGGTGGGGACAATTCGCCCTGAATGCGTTATCGACTTCGTCCCATTGTAGTCTATGACGCTGAAAGCGTTCGAATCCTGGCGGGAACATCGGAAAAAGCGGTGGTTGGCGACATTTGCGAGGTACAATGCCATGCATGGTCATTTAAAACATTTTCCCCAAAGAGGTGTCGCTATAAAAAAAGGTCCCTTATCATTGAGTTTAAACATGAATCGGAAAGCACCCATTGATGTGTGAGAAATTTGCCCCTGCTCGGTTCCTGGTGTTTTTAAAAAGTCAGAAGTGCTTTTTAGAGGATGGATGGCACCTCACACATTTCGACTCAAATATGGATATCAAATTCGTGCTACACTTCCAAATCCCTTTAATTTGAGTCCCATATTGCCATGGCCGGTAAATATGAACCGTTTAGAGGATGGTTTTGGGGCTGGGGCGGCCACCGGCACTTTGCACTGAAAATAGTTATAAAATTCGTTCTTTATTCCCAATGGAAATGGAGTTCAGTTTAGGGGGTGCTTCAGGGCGTACCCCAAAATACTTGGATCCAAAATTGGATACCAAATTCGTTTTCTACTCTCAAGCATTTTTCATTTGAGTCAAATGGGTCAAATAACCGATTTGACGTATCTTTAGGAGGAAAAGCGCCACCTAGACTTGAACGCAAATGTTAATGTCATATTAGTAATCTACTCCCAAATACCTTTCATTTGAGTCCCATATAGTCATGGTCGGTTAATATGCCCATTTGTGGGTATTTAGGGGTGGGCAACCTGCCATTACTTGGACCTAATGTTTTATGCCATATTTGTAATCTACTGTCTAATACCTTTCATTTGCATCCCATATTGACATGAACTTGGAATATATCCGTTTAGAGGAGTTTTGGGGTTGGGGGGCCCGCTGGGTACTTGGACCCAACATCTAATACCATATTCGCTTTCTGGTCTCCTATAACTTTCATTTGTTACCTTTGTTGTGCCCATCGGCTCACTTTCAGATATGGGCAGCGTTTTTGGGGTAAGGGGGAGGGTCCGCCTTCACCCGATATCTAATAATTATATAGCCTATGTCGCCTAACAGACAAACGTATACACTCTATAAAAATTTGAAGAAAATCCGTTCAGCTAAGTGTCATACAGTCATAATGAGTCTAATGACGTTTTTGAGGGGTGGTGTGACCGCCTATACTTCGATCTGGTTTTGTATACCAGATTCAATATCTACTCCCGAATATCTTTCATTTGCGCCCCATATTGTATTGGACGTTCAATATGTCTTCTCTCCAATACCTTTCATCTGATACTTATATTGTCTCGAATGGTCCACTTTTGATTTTGGGGTAGGGTCCGTCCCCCGTCCGATATGGGATAATATAGCAACATGGGACTCAAATGAAAGGTATTTGCGAGTAGAATACGAATCTGATATCCAAGTACGGGACAAAGTATCTGGGGGTCCTCCCCTTCCCCAAAACACCCCCCAAACAGGACTTATTTACCGACCATGGGAATATGGGGCTTAAATAAAAGCTATTTGAGTGTAGAATTCGAATCTGATATCCAAAGATGGGACCAAGTGTTTGGAGGGCCGCCTCTACCCAAAAACATCCCCCATAGGGGACAAATTTACGACCATAGCAATATGGGGCTCAAACGACCATAGCAATATGGGGCTCTTTGGGAGTAAAGCACAAATTTAATATCAATATTCGGGAAAAATGCTTATGCGGCCGCCCCACCCCCACAACACCACCCAAATAGAAAGTACTTGCTGACTATTGCAATATGAAACTAAAATAAGAGGGTTTTTAAAGTGGAACACGAATCAGATATATATTTTCAATGCCAACTCACTGAGTGGCCGCCAATCCCCCAAAACACCCCCAAGACGGTCATGTTTGCCGACTGGAAATGGAAATATGGAGCTCAAATTAAATATAAGTGGGAGTAGACAACGTATCGGATATCAACATTAGGGGCGAACTGTCTAGCGGACGTCCCACCACCATAACAACCTCAAATAGGACGTATTTGCTCACCAATACAATTTGGGTCCTAAAGAGAGTGGAGCTAAATATTCATAGTTTTTCGGGCCAATACCCCAAACCGGATATATTTGCTGACTTTTGCAATAAGGAGTTTAAATGAGATTAGAAAATGAATTTGATATCCAATTTTGAGTGCAATGGCAATATGAAGTTCAAATAAATGATACATAGATATTTAAGAATAGAGCACGTTGCTGATATATATTGAGAGCTTAGTGTTTGGGGGACCACCCCAATCCCCAAAACACCCCTTAATCGGGCATATCAATGTGGAGCATAAATGAAAGGTATTGGGAAGTAGAGCAAGAATTGATACAAATTTTCGGGACCAATTTTCTGAGGTCTACCCCTTTCCCTAAATACCCCACAAACAGCAATTTTTTATTGACCATCGCAATGTGGGGCTCAAAAAAGGTATTTGGAAGAAGCAAACGAATTTGATATCCAAATGTAGCACCATGTATTTTAGGTATCACCCCTTCCCCAAAACGTCCCCCAAAGAGTAAAAATTTTTCGACCATGCCAATATGTGAATCAAATGAAAGGTATTTGAGATTTGGTAACCAATTTTGGGGCAATGTGTTTGGGAAACGCCTCATCCTGTAAACTCTCTTCAAACGCATGGCTATATGGGGTTTAAATAAATGGTATTTGAGAGAAAAAAACACGATGCTGATATTTTTTCAAGGCCAAGTGTCTGGGGGACCACCTCACCCCCGAAAACACCCCTAAATCAGACATCATGAGAATGCCATATAGACCGATCTCTCGATTTAAAGTCTTGGACCCATAAAAGTCACATTCATTGTCCGATTATGCTGAAATTTGGGACAGTGAGTTGCGCTAGGGTCTTCAACATCCTTTTTTCAATTTGGCCCATTTCGCTCCAGATTTGGATATAGCTGCCATGTAGAACGATCTCTCGATTTGAAGTCCTGCACCCATAAAGGACGCATTTATTATCCGATTTCGCTGAAATTTGACACAGTGACTTATATAAGATTTTTCGACATCTGTGTTCTATATGCTACAGATCGGTCTTTATTTGGATCTAGCTGCCAAATGGATCACTATTTTGGACCATATTACGATATTGCTGCTATGGCAGCAATATCGTACCGGATTAGGACGAAAGGTGATTTACATGTATACCCGAGGTGGTGGCTATCCAAAGTTCGGCCCGGGCGAATTTAATGCGTTTTTAATAGTTTCTATTTCTTCCTATGGAATCACAATGGTCTGCTTTGGCCTCCGAGTGAACTAACCTTTCGGGGTGGGTTACCCATACAACTTGAACCTAATCCTCAACCGTCCTTAAGGCAAAATTTCAGTGAAATTTTTTTTAAGACAAGGAAATTCAGAGAAATTTTCACTACAGACTAAATTTCAGAAAAAATTTTCTCCACAGACTAAATTTCAGACAATTTTTTTGTAAAACTTTTTTAAAAAATTTTCCCTAAAGCAAAAATTCTAGTGAAATTTTCTTTAACATCAAAATTTCACTAAAATTTCCTTTAAAGACCAAATTTCACTAAAATTTTCTTTAAAGACAAAATTTAAGGAAATTTCTTTTCAGACCAAATATCAGTTAAATCTCCTCTAAAGAAAAATGCCACTTTGATTGAAATTTTTTCTTTAAAGAAAACTTTATTGAAATTTTGAATTTAAAGAAAATTTCACAAAACTTTTGTGTTAAGAGAAAATTGCACTAAAATTTTGTCTTTAGAGAAAATTTCTTTACAATTTTGTCATAGAGAAATTTTCACGAAAGTTTTGTCTTTAGAAAAAAATTCACTACAATTTTGTCTTGAGGGAAATTTTTCTAAAATTTTGTCTTGAGGAAAAATTTCACTGAAATTTTGTCCTGAGGGAAAATATCACCGAAATTTTTCCTTTGCAGAAAATTTCACTGAAATTCTGTATTTTCAGAAAATTTCACTGAAATTCTGTATTTTCAGAAAATTTCACTGAAATTTTATCGTGAGGGAAAATTTCACCGAAATTTTTCCTTTGCAGAAAATTTCACTGAAATTCTGCATTTGAGAAAACTTCGCTCAAATTTTGTCTTTGCAGAAAAAAAAATAAAATTTTGTCTTGAGGTAAATTTCAATGAAATTTTGTCTTGAGGGAAAATTTCATTGAAATTTTGCCATTAGGGAAAATTTCAGTAAAATTTTGCCTATAGAGAAAATTTCACTGAAATTTTGACTATAGAGAAAATTTCTCAGAAATTTATACAATTTTGTAGCATGGTATTCCACTAAAATACCATAAAATTGTGAAATTACATCCATATAAACCGATTTCCTTGTTTAAACTTGTTGAGTTCATGAAAGACGTAATGTAGTATCCTCCACCATATTATAGGGTAGATTGCCTCAATACCTACTATTCATATGTCCTCTAATGGTTTAGTGGAAGCAAACGAAACGCCACATGAATCTAAACGGTTCACAAAGAATAATCACATTCATTGAATGCTCAACACTCCCAGTGCTATTGAATTATGCAAATGTTTCAGCAATTAAAATATGCCAACGTGTAGGTATTAGAATTGTGACAATTTGCATAGCCATTAACTGTTAATAGGCATTCCAATAAAATGTTTGCCAATCATAATGTACTGCGATTTGTGCATGTGTGTGTGTGTGTGTGAGTATGTGACAATAAATACTGGCAATTTATTGACAGTTAGCAAATTATTTCAATTATTCAGTGAGTCCATTGTGGCAATGTTCGCGGAAATTGAAACTGGTATTGGAACATAGGATAAATAAACAAACACGACTAATTGACTAACATGTTGAACAAATTAATTTGATATTGCTACGCCATCACAATACACCCCATATGCATAATTTAATTTCAAAATTCTATAGAACAGTGAGTATAGTGAATTTGAAATTGTTTAAGGCAAAGTTCATTAAATTGGTTTTAATATAAAATGAAAAGAAAGGTTATAAAAAGTCGTTATTTCAGTTCGATATTGTCATGATGTCCGATTTAGGGGTGTTTTCGGGGAGGAGGTGGTCCCTTAGACTCTTGGCCAAGAAAAATATATCCGCATGGTGTTCTTCTCTCAAATGCCGTTTATTTAAACCCCATATTACCATTGGTTTAAGGGGAGTTTATGGGATGAGTCGTCCTCAAACATGTGACCCCAAAATTTTTACTCCTTGGGGGGTGTTTTGGGAAAGAGGCGGTGCCCCAAACACATAGTCCGACATTTTGATATAAGATTCGTATTCCACTCCCAAATACCTTTATTTGAGGCCCATATTGCGATAGTCAGTAAATAATTGTTGTTTGTGGGGTGTTTTGGGGAAGGGGTAGACCCCCAATACCTTTCATTTGAGCCCCACATTGACGTGGTTGGGGTGGGGTGGTCCCCCAAACACTTAGCCCTGAAAATATATCAGCAGCGTGCTCTATTTTCATACATTTGAACCCCATGTTGCCATTGGCCTCAAAATTGGATATCAAATTCGTTTTCTAATCTGAAATACCTTTCATTTAAACCCCTTATTGCAAAAGTCAGCAAATATGTTCTGTTTAGAGTATGGGCCCCAAAAACTATCAATATCGAGATCCACCCCCATTAAGACTCGAAATTGCCATGGTGAGCAAATGCGTCCTATTAGGGCGTTGTTATGGGGGTGGGACGTCCCCTAGGCAGTTGGTCCCAAATGTTGATATCAGATTCGTGGTCTACTCCCATATTTCCATAGTCGGCATGCATGACCGGTTTTGGGGGTTTTTTTTTTTGGTTCTGCCGTTCAGTGACTTGGCCCTGAAAATATATAACAGATTCGTGTTCTACTCTAAACTACTTCTTATTACAGCCCCATATTGGAATGGTCAGCAAATACGTCTTACCGGGGAGGTGTTATGGGGTCGGGGTGGCCCATACACACTTTTTCCCGAATAGTGATATCAAATTCGTGCTTTACTCCCAAAGACCTTTCATTTGAGCCCCATATTGTTATTGAAGTAAATTTGCCCTCTTTTGGGGTAGTTTTTGGAGGGGGCGGCCCCCCATAAACTTGGTGCGACATTTGGATATTAGATTCGTATCCTACACTTAAATACCTTTTAATCGAGCCCCACATTTTCATGATCAGTAAATAAGTCCTGGTTGGGTGGTGTTTTGCGAAAGGAGTGCACCTCTAGAAACTTACTCCCACATTTGGATACCAAATTCGTATTCTACTCGCAAATACCTCTCATTTGAGTCCCATATTGCCAAGGTCGGTAAATATGTCCGATTTAGGGGTGTTTTGGGGGTTGGGGTGGTCCCCCAAACACTAAGTCCCACAATTGGATAGGAGATACGTTTTCTACTTTTAAATACCTTTCATTTGAGTCCCATATTGTCATATACAATATATGGTAGGTTTTGGGGGTAAGGTTGCCCCCCTAGGTACCCCATCCGAAATTTTGATACCAAATTTTTATTTTGGGGTTACTTGAAGAGAGCACACAAAATTTCGCTTAAATCGCTCCACCCAACACCGGCATCTAGCGTTTCTGAAAATTAGGGTAAGGGGGACTTTTAGTGGACTATATTTTGACGGTTAGTCCATTAACCACCAAGATATAGTCCACTAACCATCAAGATGATTTGCTTTAATTGGCTATGATAGAAGGTTTGTTCCACTAGCCTAACGTAGAATAGCATTCCACGCAACTCGATTTTCTGCGCTCATTCTAAAATCTCGGACACCAAGTTTCAAAGTGTCTCCCACCACCTGATCTTTCCATTGAGCTTTTGGTCGTCCCGGTTTGCGTGTACCACCGTTTTGCCTTCAAAAGACTTCTTTGCTGGAGTTTCTTCATCCATTCTGACAACATGATCTAGGCAAAGCAGCCGTTGTATGCTCATGCAGCTCGTGGTATATACGACGCCTAAATTCTTTATTAACTGGTCCATATATTTTGCGAAGAATCTTTCTCTCAAACACTCCAAACACTGCCTCGTCTGCTATCACAATTACACATGCCTCAGAACCGTATAACAACACGGGTAGTAACAGTGTCTTGTATAGTGCGATCTTCGGCTGTGGAGTCTTTCTGCCTTGTTTCTAAATCAAATATCCAAAATTAATCATCTAGATATAGTCCATTAACAGACGGATGAACAGCCGGCCGCATAGAAGGATAGACAAATAGACGGACCCTGTTTTGATACAACCCCCATATAGACGGATTTCCTGATGAATGGTCTTTGGCAATAAAAAGAGGCGATTTCGCTGAAATTTAAAGCAGAGAGTTGTATTAGGCCCTTCGACATCCGTATTGTATATGGTCCATAACAGACAATATATGAATATAGCTGTCATGTATACAGATTTCAGGATTTAAGTATTATGCCCTTGCTGTGGCTTAAAATCCATTTTTTTTTTTTAATTCAACAGAAAAAAAAATTATTGTGAGCATCTTTTCTTGCTTTTCTCAATAAAATCAATTTCATTGTACAATGGAGCGTATGAGTGTTGAGAAAATAAAATTATTTCCATTGACAGCACTCATACGCTCCGAAGTACTACCACATCATGCAAACCTAAAAACAAACATTCAACAATTGAATCACTTTCAATCATAAATTTCGCGTAGGCAGTTTAATTTGATTTATTCAATTTAATACGAGGCGTAAGATTCGTTGAAGTAAGAATCATTGAAATCTCATAACAATATTTGTGTTGAGAGAAAATTTCTTTGAATTTTTGTTTTGAGAAAAAATGTATTTGAAATTTTATGTGCAAAGAAAATTTCACCAGAAGTTTGTGAAGTAGGGACTGACACCGGAAACTGTCTGTGGGATACAACATGCATACTTCAAGGGGAGGTCGGTGGAGATGCCCTACATAATGTAGTACGAGAGGTTGAGATGTCTTTCCAACACAATGAGTACACGATGGGGGCCTTCTTAAATATTGAGGGGTCATTTAATAACGTAGAGATAGGTTCGCCATCTTTAACCGCATGGAGATCCACACGAGTGTCTCCCGATGTACAGATAATATGTTTCCCTGTAGTATTATAAATGTGGACTTGGGTGAAAGTGTGGTCAGAAGGAAGAAGATGACAAGGGCAACGCCTCAAGAAGTCGTGTTCTCGCCGATTCTCTGGAACCTGGGGGTAAACGAAGTCCTATTGGAATTCAACAGGAATGGGAGAAAGCTGATCGCACACGTGGATGAAGTCGTCGAGGCAGATTTCTGTCAACGATCAGCGAGATAATGGAAAGGTCACTGTAGAGCCTATCGAGATGGGCTTCGAGAAATGGGTTGAGGACCAACCCAAGAAAGACGGAGCAGATGCTTTTTACCGAGAGATATAAGATACCGCATTTTAGACTCCCGTCTTTTAACAGGATCACTCCGCAGTTATTAAGGAAGGCGAAATACCTAGTCTTAGTCTGTGGGAGAAAGTGTGGTCAGATGATGGGTGACAAGGCCAACGCCTCAAGATGTCATGTTTTCGCCGATACTCTGGAATCTGGTGGTAAACGAAGTTCTATTGGATCTTAACGGGGAGGGGGAAACTGAACGCATATGCGCATGATGTCGTCCTATTGATTCGAGGCAGATTATTGTCGACAATGAACGAGACTATCGAAAGTTCACTGTGAAGTCTGTTGAGATGGGCTAAGACTCGCGTCTTTTAACGGGTTCACTCTGCAATTGTTAAGGGAGGCGAAATACCTAGGCTTAGTCCGCGATTAAAAAAACTGGCCTGCAAAAAGAGTGCGGAGGAAAGGTGCCGAAAGACTATGGGATCTCAACGGGATGGGGTGAAACTGATCGCAAATGCTGATGACGTCGTCCTATTGATTCGAGGCAGATTTCGAACGACGATCGGCGAGATTATGGAAAGATTGAGGACCAATCCAAGGAAGATGGAATTGGTGCTCTTCACTGGGGGACATAAGATGCCGGACTTCAGACTCCCGTCTTTGGACGAGAACACTATGCAGTTGTCAAATTGGAAATTTGCCAATGAACACTTCATTAAGGAACAGGGGCAAACTTTTTACGTATGCTGTGCTGTCCGATTCAAGTTTAAGCTCCATTATAAGGGGTCTGCTTTTTATAGGCGAGTTCGAACGGCGTGCCGCAGTGCTACACCTCTTGGGGGAGAAGTTTTTACATGGCATAGCACCTCACATATGTGGCCAGTATAAGGAGAGGATAACCACGGCCGAAAAATTGTGTCTGATGTTCTCGCCAGGATTCCAACCCAGACATTTAGCTTCATAGGAGAACGTGGTGATCTCTACGGTCACCTTCATATAGTTGTCGAGAGAAATACCTAGGCGTTATCTTCGATTCAAAACTGTCCTGGAAATGGAATACGAAGAAAAGGTGCCGAAAGGCGATGTGTGCCTTCTTCTCCTGTAGAAGGATATTTGGTAGAAAGTGGGGAGTTAGCATATGGAGCACTGGTAAGGTGGAAGGGGCACTGGTATGGTGGAAGAATGTGGAGAAGGGTACACGGACCATAAAACTTTGAATCGTACGGAGACTAGCCTATGCGGGATCACGAGGGCATTAAAAACCCACGCCCTAGACAGATCTGGAGGCGATACTGAATTAATAACCTCTTGAGGTATATATTCGGGACAATGCCTGTAAGGTAGCGCTTAGGCGGAGGGATTTTGGCATGCTAAAAGAATGCGGGCACGGAACCTGCTCCATTCTAGAGGCTATGAATGCGAGGGATAGGCTGAGGAGGATTTGAGACTACCTGGCGTCGAGACCGATTTGGAAGAGGTTATTCTGGATTCCCAGAAAGGAGAAGTAAGAGGCTGATGCTGTGTTTGACCTAGGACTTTACTGATAGCTTCATGATGGAGTCAGGGAGCGGTCTGGTATCGGTATATCGGTTGAACTGTCGGACGAGTGTCCGATCTTTAGGCTGAAGTCGATGGCATCACGTTGTCTACAAGGTGATCCCAAGGATGTACCTGCCACCTTTAAAGCCCAGGATATGTTTGGACTATATGTTGGTCCTAAAGGCGTTAAATTCAAAGATGGTTTAGTCGAATAGCGTGGCGGAGTGTTTGGAGGTCCTGAACGTTCTCATGTCTCATGACATTGTGTTGGCCTGGGTTTTCGGGAATTGAGAAGGCGGACGAATATGCCAGGAGGGGATCCTCCACGAAAGGCAGACATATGGCCGATCTTGCACTCGTTACTTTCGTCGAATTACTATACATAGTAGAGGAGATAGCCAGTGCTGAGGCAGTAGCAAGGTAGGAGTCTGTGGATACATGTCGCATTGCCAGAACGCTCTGGCAAGATGTTGACAGGAAAACGACGATATAGATAAGGGGTCACTGAGTATGATTACGGGACTCATAACCGAAAACAGTGCGATAGGCTATATGGCCGAGGGCTCGCGAGTCCCGCACAATGACTACTTTGGACGATGTCTTGATGACTCTGTTCACAGCTGGGTCTACAGGGTCTTAGGCTTTCCATTTTTGAGGCGGCCCGTCCTCGACGAACGTGTAGATATATCACTGGGAAGTTGTCACAGATACATGGATAAGTCGGGTTTGATTAGAAGACGGTCGCGATCAAATCTTTAACACCCTTCCATGTATGAGAGGACGCGAAGAACAATGGCACTTGGCCAGTTTGGAAGCGGTGGTAAGGTGGATACATGACAGATTGCCAGAACACTCTGGCCAGTTGTTGACCGGAGGAGGAGGAAGGAGATGCTGGCCCTTGATATGGGGTTACTGAGTACGATTACGAGACTCATAACCGAACACAGTGCGATGTCATCGCCTGTATGGGAATCCCCCACAACGAGTACAATGGACGATGTCTTGATGAGGATGAAGAGGTGGCGATCGAGAGGCAGGAGGCGGTTCTTCTCCGATCTCGACGAACTTGGACATATATCTCTGGGTCGTCGCCACAGATATGTGGTTAAGTCGTGTTTGATTAGAAAAGGGACGAGATGAAATCTTTATCACGCTGCCATAGGTGCCCGGACGCGAAGCTCCAAAGTTTGGCACTAGGCCAGTGTGGAGACAGTGGTTAGGTGAGAGTCTGTGTATAGATCTCGGGTTATCAGGACACACTGGCCAGTTGTTGACCGGAAAAGACTAGGGAGTTACTGGCCCTTGATAAAGGGTCCACTAAGTACGATTAGTAGACTCAAAGACAGACACAATGCGATAGGCCATAAGACCGCACATGCGAGTCCCGCATAATGACAACTGTGGACGATGTCTTCATGAAGATGAGGAGAAGATCATCGAATACCTGCTCTGCTAATGCGCGGATCTGTAGAGGTTTATGCTTTCTATCCAAGGGAGGCGGTTTTTCTCTGCTTTTCGCCATCTTACAGATGTGTCTCTGGGGAGTCGATAAAGATAAATTGGATAAGACGGCTTTGATTCGCCATGGGATTCGATGAAATCTTCAATATGATGTCACGCATGCGTAGACGTGGAGCACCAATGCTTGACTCTTGGCCAGGGTAGAGGCGGTGGCGAGGTGGGAGCCTGTGGGTGTATGTCGGGTTCCGAGAACACTCTAGTCATCTGTGGATCGGAAGAGCACGATAGGGTTGGTGACCCTTGATAAGGATCACTGCAAACGATTACTTGACTCACAACCGAACTTATTGCGATCAGCCATATAGTTTCGCACATATGAGTCCCGCACTTACGATGCTTTCCAGTGTGGAGGAGTTGGTTATGTGGGATTGTGTGGATTTTTGTGGTTCCGAGAACACTCTAGTCATCTGTGGATCGGAAGAGCACGATAGGGTTGGTGACCCTTGATAAGGATCACTGTAAACGATTACGTGACTCACAACCGAACGTATTGCGATCAGGCATATAGCTTCGCACATACGAGTCCCGCACTTACAATGCTTGGCAGTTTGCCAATGTGGAGGCGTTGGTTATGTGGGATTTTGTGAATGGATGTCGCGTTCCCAGGACACTCTGGCCATCGATGGACCAGAAGCATTTGCTAGTCCTTGAGTACTGTTATGGGACTCACAAACGGAAAAAGTGCGCCAGGCCATATGGACGCGCTTGCGAGTTCCGCACAATGACTACTCTTGACGATGTTTTGATGATGATCAGAAAAAGACGAACGATCATCTGATCTGCTTATGTCCGGGTCTATAGGGGTATAGGCTTTCCATGCAAGAGAGGCGGATTTTTTCCGATCTCGGCGTACTTGCATATATGCCTCTGGGGAGTCGATTCAGATAATTAGATAACATGGGTTTGATTCGATGAGGGGCGAGATAAAATACTCAACACGCTGTCATGCATGCGGACACGTGGAGTACCAATGCTTGGCACTTCGTGAGTGAATAATTAAATGAGTGTGGGCTTAAGCTCGCACTCGCATAGGGGAGTTATGAATAGGCGCCTGCTTACTACTTTTTTTCCCATATTTCTTGCACATTGATAACTTTTCATTTTCCTGTGTCCCTTCCAGTCGGAACTGGGTCATTATATTTTATCATCATATTTGGTCATCATATTTGGTCTTCTTTTTTCATTTTGTTCTTTTTCTTAATGGGGTGTCACAATGGGCCGGGCTGGCCTTCGAGTGAACTCAGCTTTCGGGGTAGATTACTCATTCAACCAAAACCTTGTGCTTGGGCAAGATTTTATTGAAATTTCTTTCTCAGAGAAAGCTTCAAGAAAATTTTTCCTTTGAAAATGTTTATTGATATCTGACTTTGGAAATAATTTTGTTGAAATAATAATAATATAATTTTTCTTTGGAGCAAATTCAATTGAAATTTTGTGTATAGAACTTTTTTGTAATTTTTTTTTCTTTAAATATTATTTATTTGTAATTTCTCCTTAGGGCTTAATTCTTGAAAATTTTGTCTTTAGAGAAATTTTTTTTGAAATTTTCTCTAAAGATAAAATTTTAGAGAAAATTTCATACAAAATTTTCTTAAGAGAAAATTCTCAGAAACTTTGTCTTTAGGGAAGATACTCTGAAAATTTTTTCTTAGTAGAAAATTATTTATGTTTGTTTCTCTTTCGAGACGAGCTCAATGATCGGTGATGCAAATGGAAAAGGAAAGCCAAAGATAGCGACACACATCAACCACTATGGGACGCGTTTCGTATTTGGCTAGATGACTTTTCAACCATATTAGGTGTGATGGCTTCAAGGGCCGTGCTTTGGTATGTTGTATTTGAATCGTATTAATAGCAAAAACGCATCTATGATACAATTACCACATTAACCAAGCTCGACAACCCTGCAAATTTCTTTCTTATAAAATATGTTGTTCAATTGCTTATTTAAGAAAAAAGTTGTATTCGAATTTTTATTAAAAAAAAATATTTAAATTTTGTCCTTGGAAAAATTTTACTTAAATTTTTACTTTAAAAAAAATTTTAGGTTCACTATCCCTTTTGTAAGGATTTTAAAATTACTTTCCCATTAAATGTTCAATTGTGTGAGGCCCTTGCGGCGTATGAGTGTTGCGATAACTAAAATAAAGTCCATTAATAACACTCATACGCTTCGGTGTACCCTTAAGCAAGCAAACATTAAAACAAACATTCAACACTTTGTTCCCTTAACAAGGAGTAGTCATCGAAGAAGCAGAAGTAGAAGAAGAGAGAGGAGAAGAATGCCTAGAAAAGAGGAGGAGTAAAAGAAGTAGAGGAAAAAAGGTTCGCGTAGGAGGTTTCATTAATTTTATCTCCAACTTCCCAAGTAATTTAAGCAACAATCATAAATGTCAGATAGCGATAACGAAAACGAAAAAGTTCTACAAAATCCAAACGGGACAATTCAATGGAAAACAATAATTTTATTGACTTTTTTCTTCTTCTGCTTCTGCTGCATGCACTCAGCTTGTATTTCTTGCTGCGGTGGTTTCTTTTTTTTATTGACTTGCTTTCGTACCCGAATTTCTTAATTTATTTGGTGACAATATCATTAATTTCCCCTTTGCCCTGCACTGCCCTGCAGCAAAGAACACAAATACCGCAACCATAAAAACTGTGAGGCGCGCAGCAGACAAGTAAAACCCAATCAATAAACATGTCATCGCCGCTGTAAGGAAGAACAACAAAAGCCCTGACATCTAAGGGAGTTGCTGTGTGAATTCAATGTAAAAGTCAAACTTTTTCATTTCGTTTTCATTTGTTTGCCACAAACACTAGCAAGAGTGCCAATGGCCCTAGCCACAGCCTTTTGTTTTTCGAGTAAATTTAAACATTGACTTCCCTCGTCACATTCAACCACTCCCCAATAACTTTAACTAACTCGACATTGGCATGACAAATGGGCCGTAACAATTTCTGTGTACTTTGTGTCAGTGTGTGTGTGAGTTTTCAAATCTCTGAAATTCTATAGTCCACAATAAATGAGAGTGGTTAAAACATTTCGATAAGTTTTGTGTTTTGCCTCATTGGTTTTCGATTGCCACCATGGTAAAATGGCATTTGCTAAACTACTGAGAGTTCTATTAAGGACTATTGGATAAAGAGGCAAATGTTTGTTACCAATTTAAGAATTTTAGTTTAAGCATGGTGAAACAAAAGGACCACCCATCTCGAATGTGTTTGAATGTACTTTGCAAAGGCAATTTCGGCGCAGTTTGTGCTTTCATGTTCTTGTGTACGCCTTTTAAGTTAAAGGTATTGAGCTGACACTTTGCACACACAAATATTTTTATCATAGCCAGGAAAAGTTTTGAAGATGGGCTATATTGGACTATGTCTTGGTTTAGACCCCATGTTGACAATCTACAAACTTAAGATCTTCTGGCCATAAACGGTGAATTTATTTCCCGATTTCGCGGTAATTTGGATGCATTTTACCCAATTTTACCCGGCCGATACGGGATGACTATGAGCACCACACAGGCTGGAACTTTGAGCTCCGACTTATGTGGTGCCCATCGTTATCACGGGAAGCTTAGCTGAAAGCTACCAGGCCGGTTCACAGGTTGCGGATGGTGGAAAGCTCCATTTTTATGCGGAGTAGCAGCAACTGCGGTTGCGGCCAGACAGCGATTTTCGAGAGGAGAGTCTCAGTGAGGAGTCAGGTGGGCAGTGGCTCTTAATTAAATTCTGAGTGCCAAGGATACTCGAGATGACAAGGCGAGTTATTGGCGCCTTCAAATAACCAATGGCCAACATCAGCGTCTGTTCCCAGTTTAGGGGCGGCTGGCGGCGAGCGTCAAATCTTGGAGCAAGCGGCTCGACACAACGAGGGATACTTGCAATCCCACAAAACTCATGCGGTTGGGGCGCTGGGCCAGTAACCCGCCCCCGGAAATCATAGAACTACTATGAGAAACAAAGGAATAGTAAAAACGGATCCCCCCAACGTTGACGACCCACGCAAACGAAAAAAAGGACCATGATTTGCGGATCTGCACCTGAAATGTCCGCACTCTTCATAGAGAAGGTGCAGTATACGCGCTGGCGGATGTATTAGAGAAGTACAAGGCAGATATAACCGCCTTACAGGAAGTGCGATGGACTGGGAATGGCGTCACTACAACACCAAACGGTGACGAACTGTACTATAGCTGCCATAAAACGAGGCATGAATGTGGCTGTGGATTTGTGGATAGTCGGAGACTGAAACACCTTGTCTCCAGCTTTACTCTGGTGGATGAGAGGCTAGCCACAATCCACATAAAAGCCAAATTCTTCAACATCATCCTTATTTGTGCCCAAGCCCCGACGGAAGACAAAGATGAGCAGACCTAGGATATTTTCTATGAGCAGCTAGAGAGAGAATATGACCGCTGCCCCGCCCATGATATTCAAATCTTTCTGGGAGATTTTAAAGCGAAGAGAAGAAAGGAAGACACTTTTAGTCCAACAAACGGAAAGTTTAGCCTCCACGAAATAACGTCCAGTAATGGGTTGAGGCTGATAGATTTCGCCGCGGCAAAAAATATGGTAGTTAGTAGCACCAGATTTCAACATAAAAATATTCACAAAGCCACATGGCTGTCACTCGATCAAAACACGAGAAACCAAATTGATCACGTTGTGATGAAAGGAAGGCATTCATCCAGCGTGTTAGATGTACGATCGATCCGTGGATCGAATATAGATTCGAAGCATTACCATTGTTGCAGCAAAGGTTCGCACCCGTTTGAACATGGCGAGGAAAGTACGTTTTGACACTGCACTGAAGTTGGACATTGAAAAGCTGCAAACACAACAAATGGCAGCGGAATACTCCACACGACTGGCACAACTGCTTGATGAAAGCACTCCTTGTTCCGATGATATAATGGCACAGTGGTAAACTATTGCCCACTCCATGGAAAATGCCGCGAAATCCGTACTTGGGTACCGGAAGCCTCCTCCAAGAAAACCCATGGTTCGACCTAGAGTGTCGAGATGCTACTGAAGGCAAAAATGTGGCATGTAGAGCAACCCTGCTATCAGCAGCAACGCGCCAGATGAATGAGAGGTATCGGGACAAAAGGAGAGAGGAGAAACGTCTAAAGAAAAAGGAAATGGAAAGACGAGAGTGTAAGCGAATTGAGATGTAAAAATGCAAATTTTGCCCATGAACATTCCACTAAGGAACAGCGGCAAACTTCTCACAAAACAATGAGTGCAGTCGGATTCAAGTTTAAGCTCAATGATAAGGGGCCTCCCTCTTATAGTCGAGTCCGAACGGAGTGCCGCAGTGCGACATCTCTTTGGAGAGAAGTTTTACATGGCATAGTAACTCACAAATGTTGACAGCATTAGGAGGGTAAAACCACTGCTGAAAATTTTTTTCTGGTGGTCTCTCCAGGATACGAACCCAGGCATTCAGCGTCATAGGCGGACATGCTAACCTCTGCACTACGGTGGCCTCCTGCGCTACAGGAGTCAAAATGAAGTACGGAAATTCTACCAAAGAATTAAACATCAAACCGAGGGCCTTGGGTGCAGGCACCTCCTCCTGCAGAGACAAAGAAGGAAATCTGGTAACTGACACAGATAGCAAGCTGAGGATATGGAAATAACATTTTACCCAACTGCAAGTGTCCAACTTTGGCGGCGAACCAATCCCTGATGATGGCATAGAATGTTTACCTCCTAGTCGGAATGAGGTCCAAGTGGCAGTGACCCGACTAAAGAACAACAAGGCAGCAGGAGCAGACGGGTTACCCGCTGAACTATTTAAGACCGGAGGCGACACGCTGATAAGGCGCATACATCAGCTTGTCTGCGCCATCTGGCTAGAAGAACGCATACCCGATGATGGGAACCTCATCATACTATGCTGAGTGTGATAGTGAGCTGCTGCATTGTTTCGCAACAGGACATCTCCTAAAGAAGGATCATGCGATCAGCATGCGTTTTTTAAAAGCATTTCTTAAATTTGACACAGCAACAAATTCTCTTGGACTGAGGGCGATGCTAATGATGCTTACGTACCTCATAAATCCTTAATTCATTCTGATTGATTTACATTGTCATGCAAGACTTCAAACTTTTGCTGCCTTGGCACAAGCAGCATGCTCATCTCTTTCATTTATAAATTACCTTTTTTTTCTCAAAGAGCTTATTTTGGTTTATATATGCCATTTTTGTGTCATTTTTTATGTGGATGTTAATGCTCTCTGTTGTTGGGCAAAAAACCAGCATTTGGCCATTAATCAATTCCTTATTTATGTTAAACTGAAAGATTTACTGTTTTTCTTTTTTTCCTGGTAGAAACCCCAAAAATAAAAGAAAGCAAAGCAAAAGGTGCCATGGCGATTGATATCGAAAGTCGGCAGCAACAATATCGCAGAATATATCGGTGGCTTGGAAAATATATTTGAAACACCTGCCCAACAGAAGATTGATGACAAACCACCCACCTGCCAGGCATTGCTCTCGGTTTCGGTTGCGGCCTCTGCTGCAGCCCATAAACTGTTACAAGTACTTGGTTAAATATGTATGGCAAATTTACATTTCATCTACGTTGGCACAACAGGCCAAGCAGTAGGAGGCAGTAGGTGACGTTGCTCTATTAATATAAATTGTATTCGAAATGGCAAATGTCACAGTAAATATATGAGACGCGCAAGCAGTGCTTTGCTTCTGTTTTTGGTGGTTGGTGGAAAAATCCCCAACAAAATGTGTGTGACATTGAAAACTTAATAAAAATTCAAAAGAGTTTCTTGTCCCAAATGATCGTAAGCGCTGTATTTTTGCAACTAGCACTTGATTGTTAGAGATTTAGTTAAGCACAAAGGAATTAAAATCAAATATTTGCATATAAAGTAAAAAGTTTCTTCTTTTTTTAATGAGGGTAGCAGCTAAAGGAGATTCTAATGAAGTGGAAATTTATCTTGGTTTGAGGGTAAGGCATTTCTAAGCAGCTAAAGGTATTAGAAATTGGTGCAAAGTGAGATTTATTGGATTGCAAATTAATGAACACAATTGAAAGTAGTTGAAGTAAATACAATAAGTAATAAAAAGGTGTTAAGTTCGGAAGGGCCCAAAACCATAAATCTAGAGATCGGTCTATATGGCAGCTATATCCAAGTCTGGACCGATCTGAGCCAAACTGAAGGAGAATGTCGAACAGCCTAACACAACTGACTGTCCCAAATTTAGGCGACATCGGACTATAAATGCGCCTTTTATGGGCCCAAAACCTTAAATCGAGAGGTCGGCCTATATGACAGCTATATGCAGATCTTAATCGACCCAGTCCAAATTGCAGAAATATGTCGAGGAGCTTAACTGAACTCACTGTCCCGAATTTTGGACAAGAAATGCACCGCTCATGGGCCCAAAACCTTAAATCAAGAGATCGGTCTATATGGCAGCTATATCCAAATCTGAACCGATCTGGACCTAATTGAAGAAGCATGTCGAAGGGCCCAACAACTCACTGTCCCAAATTTCGGCAAAATCGGACAAAAATGCGCCTTATTTGGGCGAAACACCTTAAATCGAGAGATCAGTCTATATGGCAGCTATATAGAAATCTGGACCAATCTGAGTCAAATTGTAAAAGAATGTCGGAAAGCCTAACACAACTCACAGTCCCAAATTTTTGCAAAATCGGACAATAAATGCGCCTTTTATGGGCGAAACACCTTAAATCGAGAGATCGGTCTATATGGCAGGTATATCTAAATTTGGACCGATCTGAGCCAAATTGAAGAAGAATGTTAAAAGGCCTAACACAACTCACTGTCCCAACTTACAGCAAAATCTGATAATAAATGTGACTTTTATCGGCCCAAGACCTCAAATTGAGAGATCGGTCTATATGGCAGCTATATGCAAATCTGAACCGATCTGAGCCAAATTGAAAAAGGATGTCGAAGGATCTAACACAACTCAATCTCCCAAATTTCAGCAAAATCCAGTGATAAATGTGGCTTTTATGGGCCTTAGACCCAAAATCGGAGGATCGGTCTATATGGCAGCTATATCCCAATCTGGACCGATCTAAGCCAAATTGACACAGGATGTCGAAGGGCCTAACACAACTCACTTTCCCAAATTTCAGCATAATCGGATAATAAATGTGGCTTTTATGGGCCAAAGACCCTAAATCGGCGGATAGGTCCATTTGGCAGCCATATGCAAATCTGAACAGTTCTGAGCCAAATTGACGAAGGATGTCAAAAGGCCTAACGCAACTCACTGTCTTGAATTTCAGCAAAATCGGATAATAAATGTGGCTTTCATGAGCCCAAGACCCTAAATCGGCCGATCGGGCCATTTGGCAGCCATATGCAAATCTGAACCGATCGGAGCCAAATTGACAAAGAATGTCGAAGGGTCTAACACAACTCACTGTTCCAAATTTCAGCAAAATCGGATAATAAATGTGGCTTTTATGGGCCAAAGACCCTAAATCGGAGGATCGGTCTATATGGCAGCTATATCCCAATCTGGACCGATCTGGGCCAAATTGACAAAGGATGTCGAAGGGCCTAACACAACTCACTTTCCCAAATTTCAGCATAATCGGATACCAAATGTAGCTTTTATGGGACTTAGACCCTAAATCGGCGGAACGTTCTATATGGGGAATATATCAAGATATAGTCTGATATAGCCCATCTTCGAACGTAACCTGCTTATGGACCAAAAAAGAGTAGATGCAAACTTTCAGCTCAATATCTTTATTTTTAAAGACTGTAGCGTCATTTCAACAGACAGATGGACAGACAGACGAACAGACAGACGTACAGACAAACGGACACGCAGACGGACAGACAGACAGACGGACAGACAGACAGACAGACAGACAGACGGACAGACCGACAGACTGACAGACACACGGACGGACAGACGGACAGACAGACAGATGGACAGGCAGACGGGCAGACAGACGGACAGATGGACAGACAGGTGGACAGACAGACGGACAGACAGATGGACAGACAGATGGACAGACAGACGGACAGACAGACGGACAGACAGACGGACAAACAGACGGACAGACAGACGGACAGACAGACAGACGGAAAGACAAGCGGATGGACATGGCTAGATGGTCTTAGATTTTTACACTGATCTAGAATACATATACATATATTGGGTTGCCTAAAAAGTAATTGCGGATTTTTTAAATGAAAGTAAATGCATTTTTAATAAAACTTAGAATGAACTTTTATCAAATATACTTTCTTTACACTTTTTTTCTAAAGCAAGCTAAAAGTAACAGCTTATAACTGACAGAAGAAAGAATGCAATTACAGAGTCACAAGCTGTGAAAAAATTTGTCAACGCCGACTATATGAAAAATCCGCAATTACTTTTTGGGCAACCCAATATAATTTAAAGAGTCGGAAATTAATATTTCGATGTGTTGCAAACGTAATGACAAATTGATATACCCTCATGCTTCGGAGGTGGGTATAAAAACTCTTGTAGATGTTACATGGGGGAATCATAATGGGCCCCACCTTGGCTTCAACGGATAACTGGACATCTAATGTCGGGTATCATACTCTTTCAACCTAGCCTAACATAAAGCTAAAGGTTAGTTAGAGAGCTTTTTGTTTGCCCTTTGTGTCACCACAACAGCAACAGACCAAAGCCTATAGTAGAAATCGAATCCATGACCCGCCTACTGGTAAGCTGAACTCTTTAGCAAGGCGTTCGTTAACAAAAATAACAGTGCCCGCAACTTAGTAAAGCGTTCGTTAACAAAATTAACAATGCCCGCATCTTTGAAAATTCACTCCTTTTTTTGAAAGTTGATATATTGGAGAATTATTTTCCCCAAAAACATTTGCTTCATATTTTATAGCTTACTCTTTTCTTTTAACTGTCTTTCAGTTTCAACCCATTTCATAATCCCCCCTCAATGGTAGTGGCATTTGTTGGGCTGTTAACATTTTTAATGAATATCATCTTCATATCTATGGTCTAAGTGATTTTCGTAGTATCCCTTCATATCTCCAAAGGTCGCTGCTATTGGTCTCTTGGTGGCTGTTGCGAGTCAAATGCAAAATGCCGCATCCATTAAGAAGGCCTCTCTCTCTCTCTCCATCGCTGCTCATTCCTGCTCTGTTTTGCACCAAACAATTAACACCCATAAGGATATTTATTACATGGGCGACCTTTGTGTTACATGACACCATTACAAGGGGGCCACATTTCATTATGATAATAAATCATGTTTTTATGTAATGCAGACAGACAGACAGACACATTAAAATAAACAAAAGCCAGGCCATTCAACATTCAACGAACATGGTATGGTATGGTATGGTAAATTTATTTTGACCTTATTTTGGTTTTATTTTGGCTCTTTTGGGTATTGAACTTTCAATGAATGTGGTCATAAATAATTTCATACAAATAAGGAACAAGGAAATGTCATAATAGTTCAAAAAGTTAAAATAATGACTTTTTTCGCTTTCTTGGGGCACGCGTGAGTTCAAACTGGTAAATTATGCAAAATAATATGATATCTTTTGGAAGTAAAAAAAGTCAAGCCATAAAGGGGACAATATTGGGATCGGGTTAAGCAACAACCCCAATTAGTATCAATAAATGTCCAGCATCAAACAAAATTTTATATGACCACCATCAAAGGATGGGGCCATATTATTTCGCCTTTAAGAATACATTGAGATATTCATTTCGAATTCAAAACCAGTAATGAAAGGCAAAAATAGGGCGGTGCCGACTTTATAATACCCTACACCTACCCTATAGGTACAAAGTGGGAGCTATATATAATTCTGAATCAATTTTGATGGACTTCGGCGGATATTTGCAGATGGGTTATCAAACAATTCATATCAAATTTCGAGCAGATATGCTAAAACTGAAAAAAATACTGTGGACAAATGACAACATTATTGCAACTCTAGGATCTATATCTACTCTGGGCCGATTTCTAGCAAACTTCTTAGATATTATGGTAGTTGTCGGGGAAAGCGCTGAAAAAAATTTTGGTAAGATTGGTCTATAAATGCGCTTGCAGTGACTCTAGGAATGAAAATCGGGCGATATACATAAATGGCAGCTATATCTGAATCTGAATCGATTTCTATGAAATTCACCAGTTATGTCGAAAGTCATTAGAAAACCTTTTCAGCCGAATTTCTAGACAATCGGTTAACAAATGAGCTTCTTATTGCAATATTTCTCAAAATCGGACGAACACATACATGCGACCTATATCTAAATCTGAACCGATTTCGAGCAAACTTTATGGATATTATGGCGGTCGTCGAATAAAGCGTTGCACAAAGTTTTAGGAAGATTGGTCAATAAATGCGCTTGCAGTAGCTCTAGCAGTAAAAATTGGAAGATTTTTATATATGGGAGCTATACCTAAATCTGAACCGATTTCGACAAAATTCACCAGTAATGTCGAGAGTCCTAAAAAAATCCTTCGTGCAAAATTTCGAGAGATTTGGTTAACAATTGACAATTTTATTGCATTATAACAGCAAATCGGACGAACATATATATGGAAGCTATATCTAAATCTGAACCGATTTTTTCCAATTTTAATATGCTTTATTTCTAGGCCGAATGAAAACTGCGACCTGTCATGAGAAAAGCCGTTGTATAAAATTTCAGTCAAATCGGATGGCAATTGCGCCCTCTAGAGGCTCAAGAAATCAAGACCCAAGATCGGTTTATATGGCAGCCATATCAAAACATGGACCGATTTAAACCATACAGAGTGCAGTTGTTGGAAGTCATATAAGAACACCACGTGCAAAATTTCAGTCAAATCGGACGAGAATTTCGCCCTCTAGAGGCCAAAGAAGTCAAGACCCAAGATCGGTTTGCATAGCAGCTATATCAGGTTATGGATCGATTAGAACCATACTTAGCGCAGTTGTTGAAAGTGATATCGAAACACTACTTGCAAAATTTCAGTAAAATCGGATGAGAATTGCGCCCTCTAGAGGCCAAAGAAGTCAAGACCCAAGATCGGTTTGTTTGGCAGCTATATCAGGTTATGGACCAATTAGAACCATACTTCGCACAGTTGTTGGAAGTCATAATAAAATACCTCATGCACCCTCTAGAGGCCAAAGAAGTCAAGACCCAAGATCGGTTTGTATGGCAGCTATATCAGGTTATGGACCGATTAGAACCCTACTTTGCACAGTTGTTGAAAGTGATATCAAAACACTACTTGCAAAATTTCAGTCCAATCGGGCGAGAATTGCGCCCTCTATAGGCTAAAGAAGTCAAGACCCAAGATCGGTTTGTATGGCAGCTATATCAGGTTATGGACCAATTAGAACCCTACTTCGCCAGTTGTTGGAAGTGATACCAAAACACCACGTGCAAAATTTAAGTCAAATCGGACAAGAATTGCGACCTATAGAGGCTCAAGAAGTCATGGCCCAAGATCGGTTTATATGGCAGCCATATCAAAAAATGGACCGATTTGGCCCATTTAAAATCCCAACCGACCTATAATAATACAAAGTATTTTCGCAAAATTTGAAGCGGCTGGCTTTACTCCTTCGAAAGTTAGCGTGCTTTCGACAGACAGACAGACGGACGGACAGTCGGACGGACAGACGGACGGACAGACGGACGGACAGACGGACGGACAGACGGACGGACAGACGAACGGACAGACGGACGGACAGACGGACTGACAGACGGACGGACAGACGGACGGACAGACGGACGGACAGACGGACGGACAGACAGACGGACGGACGGACAGACGGACAGACGGACTTTATGGGCTCTCAGACGCATATTTCGAGGTGTTACAAACGGGGGTGTTAACCTGCGGTGTTACCTACGGTGGTGGGTATAACAAACACTCAATGTATTGTGGATGCCCACACAAAGATTGCTCAGTTTATAAACAACTTTCTGAAGTGGATTAGCAGCAAAAGGGGCCGCTGTTTAAGAAATTTATTCGCTTCAAATAACCTCTAAGAGCCAACACTCAAAGAAGAAATCAAACAAAGGCCAGCACCTAGTTGTTTAAACAATGAAAAAGAGGTGTTTTCACATTTTACCTCCTATGGCGGTAGGAATAATTAAAGAAATATTAAAAAGTTTCGCAAGGATTATGCATTTCATATTCATTTTGGGAAAAGGCAAACAATACCTTTTCACTTGTATGGTTAACACCCACACTAACGCAATGGCGTTTATTAAATATTTGTTGGCATTTCCGTTTCGTTTCCTTACTTTTTAGCTTTGGCAAAAATTCTTTGCCATTGTTATGGCATTTTTTTTCAGTTGTATGCCGTGGGTATTGTATTTCCGGGATTTAGTTTTAATTACGTAAAAATGTGAATAATTGCTGCCTAAGGTCAGGGTTTACTCACACACACGCACACACACACAGTCACCCAATGTGAATGGAATTATTTTTTATAAGGGCTTAAGCTTAAAATTCAATTAAAATTCCCAAGTGGGCAAGAACATATGCCCTCTACACAACCAGAGAAAAATATTTAATAATCTGCTTTTTTATAATTGAGAATTGTTTTTTTGTTTTTTTGAGTTTTACATTTCTCATTCGGATTGTAAATAAATGGTTTTATTTGCATGTTAAAAGCCATAGCAAATAGAGAATTTGTTCCATAATCCCCATAGAATGTTGAACAATGCATATGCACGCTTATAGCCACTCAAGGAAAATGTTCAAAACATTTTTATAGAATTTTGCCATAATAGCATTTTATGGGAAAAAATAAAAACAAGACACTAAAAAGGGATTAAATAAAAAAAATTACAATGCTCCCCACAAAGGCTCAGAATGAATCTACATTGATCTAAGAGATTGTCTGTGCACACGTCTGTTCAGGATATGGATTGGTCCAATGCAGTTCACTGTGCCAAATTTCAGCGAAATCGGCCAATAAATGCGCCTTTTATGAGCCTACAAACATAAATTGGGCGATCGGTATATGTGGCACCTAAACTCACATAGAGACCGAATAAGGCCATATTAAACAGAGCAAAATGCAAATTTGCCCATTAAGGAACAGGGGTAAACTTCTCACCTTTCAATGAGTTCTGTCCGATTAAGGTTCAATGATAAAGGACCTCTTTTTGTAGCCGAATCCTAACGGCATGGCGCAGTGGGGACCCTCTTCGAGGGAAAGTTTTAAAATGGCATAGTAGCTTACAAATGTAGCCAGCATTAGGAGGGGATAAAAACCGCTGAAAATTTTTCTGATGTTCTCTCCAGGATTCGAACCCAGGCTTTCGGATTTTAAGGGAGCTTTTCAGGTTATGAACTGAATTGGATCAAACTTATCACGGATATTGAAAGTCATAACCAAACACTCCCTGCAAAATTTAAGCCAAATTGGACAAAAATTGAAGCTACTAGGGGCTCAATCAAGAAAGGTAGTTTGAAACATATCTTAGGGGGGAGAATCCACTGAAACAGCACGCCACAGCAACAGCCCTTCATAAATAAGTCACTTGTATAGAAGGCTCTCCAGCTGTCAACAAATATATATATTACACCGAGAAAAACCAGTAAGGAAAGGCAAAAGTCGGGCGGTCCCAACTTTATAATAACCTACACCTACCCTACCCATAGGTACAAAGTGGAAGCTACGTCTTATTCTGAACCAATTTTAATGCAACTCGCCAGATGTTTTCAGATGGGTTATTAAACAGTACGTATCGCATTTCGAGCAAATATGGTCAAACTGTAATAACTACGGTTCACAAATGACAACATTATTGCAAATTATCCAAAATTTGATGATGTGGTATTTGTCGAGAAAAGCGTTGTGCAAAATTTTGGCAAGATTGGTCAAAAAAATGCTCTTGCAGTGGCTCTAGAAGGAGAGATGAGAATATATATATGAGAGCTTTGTCTATGTATCGATGGCTTGGTTTTCGAGCAAACTTTATATACATTGTAGAAGTCGTCGAGGAAAGCGTTGTAAAAAATTTTGGAAAGACTGGTCAATAAATGCGCATGCAGTGGCTTTAGAAGTGAAAATCGAGCGATGTATATGCTTGAGAGCTATATCTAAATCTGAACCGATTTCCATGAAATTCACCAGTAATAACGAGAGTCAATGCAAAATCTTTTCTGCCAAATTTCGAGAGAATCGGTCAACAAATGACCTTTTTTTTGCTGTATTACTGCAAATCGGACGAACATATATATCGGAGATATATCCAAATCTGAATCGATTTTTCTGAAACTTACCAGTAATATCAAAAGTCATTACCAAATCATTCCTAAAAAACTTCAAGAGAATCGGTCAACACATGACCATTTTATTGCTGTATAACTGGAAATCGGACGAACATATACATGGGAGCTATATCCAAATCTGAACCGATTTTTATAAAATTTACCGGTAATATTGAGAGTCATTACAAAATCATTCCTACTACATTTCAAGAAAATAGAAATGTCTACAAATTAACATGGACAGACAGACGGACAGACAGATGGACAGACGGACGGACAGACAGACGGACAGACAGACGGACAGACAGACGGACAGACAGACGGACAGACAGACGGACAGACAGACGGACAGACAGACAGACAGATGGACAGACAGACGGACAGACAGACGGACAGACAGACGGACAGACAGACGGACAGACAGACGGACAGACAGACGGACAGACGGACAGACAGACAGACGGACAGACAGACGGACAGACAGACGGACAGACAGACGGACAGACAGACAGACGGACAGACAGACGGACAGACAGACGGACAGACAGACGGACAGACAGACGGACAGACAGACGGACAGACAGACGGACAGACAGACGGACAGACAGACGGACAGACAGACGGACAGACAGACGGACAGACAGACGGACAGACAGACGGACAGACAGACGGACAGACAGACGGACAGATAGGCGGACGAACAGACAGACGGACAGACAAGCAGACGGACAGACAGACGAACAGACAGACGGACAGACAGACGAACAGACAGACGGACAGACAGACGGACAGACAAACGGACAGATAGACGGACAGACAAGCAGATGGACAGACAGACGAACAGACAGACGGACAGACAGACGGACAGACAGACGGACAGACTGACGGACAGAAAGACGTACAGACAGACGGACAGACAGACAGACCGATCTGGGGTCTTGACTTCTTGAGTCACTAGAGGACGCAATTATTATCCGATTTGGCAGAAATTTTGCATAAAGTTGTTTTTTATGATATTCAATAACTGTGCCAAGTATGGTTCAATCGGTTCATAACCTGATATAGCTGCCATATAAACCGACCTGGGGTTTTGACTTTTTGAGCCTCCAGAGGGCGTAATTCTAACCTAATTTAGCTGAAATTTTGCATGAGGTATTTTTTTATGACTTCCAACAACTGTGCCATGAATAGTTGAAATGGGTGCATAACCTGATATAGCTGTCATATAAACCGATCGGGGGTTTTGACTTCTTGAGCCTAAAGAGGGCACAATTCTTATCCGATTTGGCTGAAATTTTGCATGAAGTGTTTTGTTATGATATCCAATTACTGTGCCAAGTATGGTTCAAATCGGTCCATAACCTGATATAGCTTCCATATAAACCGATCTGGGGTCTTGACTTCTTGAGCCTAAAGAGGGCACAATTCTTATCCGATTTGAATGACATTTTGCACGACGTGTTTTGTTATGATGTCCAACATCTGTGCCTAGTATGGTTCAAATCAGTCCATAACCTGATATATCTGCCATATAAACCGATCATGGGTCTTGACTTCTTAAGCCTCTAGAGGGCGCAATTCTCGTCCGATTTGGCTGAAATTTTGCATGAGGTGTTTTGTTATGACTTTCAATAACTGTGATTAGTATGGCGTAAATTGGTATAGAACCTGCCATATAAACCGATCTTGGGTCTTGATTTCTTGAGCCTCTAGAGGGCGCAATTCTAATCTGATTTGGCAGAAATTTTGTATAACGGCTTCTCTCATGACCTTCAACATACGTGTCGAATATGGTCTGAATCGATCTATAGCTTGATACAGCTCCCATATAAACCGATCTCCCGATTTTGCTTCTTTAGTCCCTACAAGGCGCAATTCTTATCCGATTAAACTGATATGTTACACAATGACTTCTACAATGTTCAGCATTCATTTATGGTCCGAATCGGACTTTTACTTGTTATATCTCCAATAGCATAATAGTTCTTATTCAATATTCTCTGTTTGCCTAAAAAAAGATACCGCGCATAGAACTAGACAAATGAGATTCATGGTGGAGGTTATATAAGATTCGGCCCGGCCGAACTTAACACGCTTTTACTTTTTTTTTTTTTTTTTTTTGTGTTAACTGCATTTCTTGATATTGAGAACACCTTCAAGTATATAAAACCGAAGTAAAATATGAATGAGTTGGAAACCCTAGACCAGTGGTGGGCCCACTAAAACAAGTGCACCTTATTTCCAAGCCTATAGGCTTTCGTTCTTGAAATTTCTCTAGACGTGGAACAGGTGTTTTGTTATCATGCTGTTATATGGTCTAGCCATTGGTCTTATATTGGTGTCTCTCCAGTGTCTTCTTCATTTTCTATTAAATTTCAAATACAAAAGAAACACCTTTAATTTAAGCAAAAGAAAAAATTTATCTAGCTTTAAGTTTTCTTTCACAACAAAGCCAAAATCAAAAGAAAACAAATCTTCCATGGCAAAGAGATGAAAAACAATTAAGCTCTAAAAAATCCTTGAAAGTGTGTGGATATGCCTGAACTAGGCCGGAGTGTTGGCCACCCAAAAGAGAGGCTGGGGGCCATGTGTATATCTTTGAAGGAAATGGTTTTTATTTTTTCCGTTGCCTTCATTTATGTTGGGGTTTTGAATGTACGCTTAAAGTTAAATCGCAGATAAGGCCCAAGACAAACGGTTAAAATTGCACAAACAACAAAATTGTTTGAGTTCAACGCCAAAGTTAAAGGAACTAAACAGAAACGTGTTAAGTTCAGCAGAGCCGCATCATATAAACCCTCCAACATGGATAGGATTTGTCAAGTACTTTGCCAGGGTATCTCTTTATAGGCCTACAAAGGGTAATGTATAAGAATTGCTATTGTAGCTTTATCTGGTTATGGGCCGATTCGGGGCATAGTTGGCTAGGAAGATGGAGACCATAGTAGAAGTTGCACCTACCTAGAAATTGGAAGGTAGCCATAAAATGGCTCAAGAAATGATAAAGGGAAACCATTTTATGGGTAGCTATATCAGTTTATGGACCGATTCAGACCATTTTTGGCACTTATGTTGAGGATCATAGGAGAGGCAGTCGCTTGTACGTACCGGATTGACCCGATGAAGTCCTTCATCGGCAAGACCGCTACAACAACAACATCAAAGGAGAGGTCATTGTGTCGCAGTGAAGAAGTTGTTGGGCAAAATTTCAGCCAAAATACAAAATACATAGAACAGACAAACGGGCGGACAAGGCTAAAGAGATACAAATGTCATGACGATCAAAAATATTTCTCAGAGCTTTATATCAATGAGTTACAAACGCAATGACCAGATTGGTATACCACGCCACCCTATGGTGTTGGGTATAAAAAGAAAATACAAAGTTAAATGTTTGTTAAGGATTTCCGCTATGTCAAATATGTATAACAAACACACACACACACATACACATACAAGAAAAGAGTTATGTTAATGGATTCATTGTCTAGGAAAAAAGGAAGAAGAAGAAGAAGAAAAGTAAATAAGGACTTAAAACAAAGTGTAGGTGTTAGGAGAAGAATTAAATGCAGGCATATAAAAAGGATTTCGTTATATGCCTGCAAATCAGTTTGTTCTTATGAGAAAATTTCATTTAAATTTTGCTTTTGCAGAAAATTCTACAGAAAACTTGGTGGTGTCAGCATAGAGTACGCACTAATGTTCTTTAAACTAGGCTCATGTACTTCAAAAACTGGTTTTTAAGTTTTTAGAGCTCAATATACCAACAGGGTTCTTGGAAATTGCGATTTTGGGGTTTTTGATAAATAGGTTCTTTAGTAAAACAAGTCATAACAAAACTCTAAAAGCAAAATTTCATCCAAATCGGACCATATTTCGATATAGCTGCTATGGGGGCATAAATTATGAATTGGGTGTTGGGTATTAAAAGTTGGGCCCGGCCGAACTTAACGCCTTTTTACTTGTTTGATATCGGACGAATCTCGCTCTTTACCCCAAAAAACTACCTGATCGAGCCAAAACACGAAGCTGATATTAAAAATTGACCCGATGAAGTCCTAATCGGCAAGGGCTACCGCCTCAGTGTATGTGTTTGTCCTTTTTTCTTGATGGAAGAGGTATATCCCGGAGTGGCTTCTCCACTCGCTTCTGGCTCATGCTGAGATTGAAAAGAACACGGACCGGGACCGGACCGTTACTGCCGAGAGAGAGCTATACAACGTGTCTATTCCGCGGGTTGTTAGTTGTGAACCAGTTAATGGCCAAGCTAACAAGTGCGCTACTGTCTGGCCATAATCGTCTGGTTCTTGGAAATTTTAATGCACATAACGTTTTATGGCATTCTCCCAGTTCGCCAGACATTTCCATTGCATCCACTGACCTCATGAGTGACGTATCCTGGCAAGCCTTCATCTCTTTGGGGTCAGACCACCTCCCCATAATTCTCACCATCGACCGACCATCCGACTTCATAACCTCTAAGCGCCGGACGTTTATCATTCAGAAGATTGCCGATTGGCTTCATGGCATTCTTCCAGCTCGCCAGACATTTCCATTGCATCCACTGACCTCATGAGTGACGTATCCAGGCTAGCTCTCATTTCTTTGGGATCAGACCACCTCCCCATAATTCTCACCATCGACCGACCACCCAACTTCATAACCCCTGAGTGCCGGACATTTATCAATCAGAAAATGGCCGATTGGGTCGGCTTCAGAGAGTACACCAATAACCGCTTCAGTGAACTGGTAAAGGGAAATTCCGAGACATTATTAGCGCAGCAGCCGGTGGAATACCCCAATTTCGGCCCTATTTCCCGACGCAGGCAGTGGTTCTCGCAGACGAGCGTGATGTGATTCGTTGGACATACCCCACGCACCCCAGAATCAGAGAGCTGAATTTCCAAATAAACAGGCTAGTCAACCAACATGAGCGGTATTTGTGCCTGGAACACTTGGATGAATGTTGTTGAGGTGCCAATGTAGGCAACCTGTGGTCTACTGTTAAGTCATTCTCGCAGCCCGATAGACGTGATGACAGAACCTCAGTCGCTTTTGGCAACGTAACTGTGACTTATCCAAAGAGATGCACCAGGTTGTTCAACCGTCAATTTATTGTGCATCCCGAGAGTGACAAGGCTAGGAGGAGAGTCATTCTTCGTATCTGTGGGCTCCGAGCCGATGGACAGCCATCACAATATACCGTGGACGAAATTACGAATGCAATCCGTGGAGCCAAATCATCCAAAGCGTTGAGCCTGGGAATCTCTTCACTGATGCTGCAGATTGTGGAACAATCTGGAGTTGAGTTCCTTACAACTGTCCTCAAGCAGTCTTTGAACACTCTTACAGCACCCGATGTCTGGAAGATGGGCAGAGCTTACCTATACTGAAGCCTGGAAATGTTCTTAGTCTGGGGGAGTCATACAGACCGATCTTCCTTCTCTCACCAGAAGCATTGGGCCCGGGAATTTCTTCATTGATGCTGCAGAATCTGAATCAATCCAAAGTTGAGTTCCTTACAACTGTCCTCAAGCAGTCTTTGAACACTCTTACAGTACCCGATGTCTGGAAGATGGGAAGAGCTATCCCTATACTGAAGCCTGGAAATATCCTTAGTCTGGGGGAGTCGTACAGACCGATCTCCCTTCTCTTACCAGAAGCATTGGGACCGAGAATCTCTTCACTGATGTTGCAGAATCTGGCTCAATCTGGAGTTGAGTTCCTTACAACTGTTCTCAACCTGTCTTTGAGGACTCTTGCAATACCCGATGTCTGGAAGATGGGAAGAGCTATCCCTATACTGAAGCCTGGAAATGTCCTTAGTCTAGGGGAGTCGTACAGACGGATCTTCCTGCTCTCACCAGAAGCATTGGGTTCGGGAATCTCTTCACTGATGTTGCAGAATCTGGATTAATATGGAGTTGAGTTCCTTCCTTACTGTCCTCAACCTGTCTTTGAGTGATACCGTGCTGAAGCCTGAAAATGTCCTTAGTCTGGGGGAGTCGTACAGACCGATCTCCCTTCTCTTATCAGTAGCAAGACGCTTGACGGGCTCCTAAAGTTCTGCATGCCGTCACCTCACACATTTGTCGTGGCTTCAATCAGCCTAGGTTATGTAAAAGGACGGTCCTCGTTGCACTGGACCTATCGAAGGCGTTTCGTATCGGTCAATCATGGCAAACTATTTGAGGCCGGGCCTGGAACGTTGGGTGGCGAATTATCTATCTGGTCGCCAGTCATTTGTGGAATTTAGGGATAAGAAGTCCAAGCACCGTAGAGTGAAACAGGAAGTTCCCCAAGGCTGAGTGACTTCTCCGGCACTGTTTAAACTCTACTTATCCTTGATTACACCCCCTTCAGATGGCATAGGCCCCCCATCAATGATGAATGAATGAATGAGGTTGAACCTCTCAATGAATGAAATTGAACCTCTACCTCAACAAACTGGCCTCTTATTCAGGCAGATTTTTCGCTACAGATACACATGAGGTGAATAATGAGCTGAAAGTGATAGTCGATGGAGAAACGATTCCGACCATCATGTATCCCAAAATGCTTGGTGTCATATTTGACAGCTCTTACACATTCTCCCCACATGTCACAGCAATTTGCGATAAAGTCAAAAGTTGAAAGAAGGTCCTCAAGTCACTTGCCGGCAGCACTTGGAGCGCTGGCAAAGAAACCTTGGTGACCAGGTACAAAGCAATTTTTATACCCAACACCGAAGGATGGGGGTATATTCATTTTGTCATTCCGTTTGCAACACATCGAAATATCCATTTCCGACCCTATAAAGTATATATATTCTTGATCAGCGTAAAAATCTAAGACGATCTAGCCATGTCCGTCCGTTTGTCCGTCTGTCCGTCTGTCTGTTGAAATCACGCTACAGTCTTTAAAAATAGAGATATTGAGCTGAAATTTTGCACAGATTCTTTTTTTGTCCATAAGCAGGTTAAGTTCGAAGATGGGCTATATCGGACCGATCCGCCGATTTAGGGTCTTAAGCCCATAAAAGCCACATTTATTATCCGATTTCGTTGAAATTTGGGACAGTGAGTTGTGTTAGGCCCTTCGACATCCTTTGTCAATTTGGCCCAGATCGGTCCAGATTTCGATATAGCTGCCATATAGACCGATCCTCCGATTTAGGGTCTAAAGCCCATAAAAGCCACATTTATGGTCCGATTTCGCTGAAATTTGGGACATTGAGTTATCTTAGGCCCTTTGACATGTTTCTTTAATTTGGTCCAGATCGGTTCAGATTTGGATATAGCTGCCATATAGACCGATCCTCCGGTTTAGGGTCTTAGGCCCACAAAAGCCACATTTATTATCCAATTTTGATGAAATTCGGGGCAATGAATTGTGTAAGGCCCATCGACATTCTTCGTTAATTTGGCTCAGATCGGTCCAGATTTGGATATAGCTGCCATATAGATCGATCCTCCGATTTATGGTGTAAGGCCCATAATAGCCACATTCATTATCCGATTTTGCTGAAATTTGGGACAGTGAGTTGTGTTAGGCCCTTTGACATATTTCTTCAATTTGGTCCAGATCGGTTCAAATTTGGATATAGCTGCCATATAGACCGATTTCTTGATTTATGGTTTTGGGCCCATAAAATGCTCATTTAGTGCCCGATGTCGCCGAAATTTGGAACAGTGAGTTAAGTTAAGCCCCTTGACATACTTCTGCAATATCGCACATATCGGTCCAGATTTGGATATAGCTGCCATATAGACCAATATCTAGGTTTTAGGTTTTGGGGCCATAAAAGACGCATTTATTGTCCGAAGTCGCTGAAATTTTAGACAGTGAGTTTGGTTAGGCTCTTCGACGTCCTTCTTCAATTTTGTCCAGATCAGTCCAGATTTGAATATAGCTGCCATATAGACCGATCTCTGGATTTAAGGTTTAGGGCCCATAAAAGAGGCATTTATTGTCCGATTTCGCCGAAATTTGGGACAGTGCTTAGTGTTAGGCTCTTCGACATGTTTATGCAACTTGGCCCAAATCGGTCCAGATTTGGATATAGCTGCCATGTAGACCGATATCTCGATTTAAAGTCTTGGCCCCATAAAAGGCGCATTTATAATCCGATTTCACTGAAATTTGACACAGTGACTTATGTTCGGCTTTTCGACATCCGTGTCGTATATAGTTCAGATCGGTATGAGGTATATGAGTATAAGGTATGAAATTTTCACCGAATTTTGATGAAAGGTGGTTTACATATATACCCGAGGTGGTGGGTATCCAAAGTTCGGCCCAGCCGAATTTAACGCCTTTTTACTTGTTCTTGCCTAAGAAGAGATGCCGGGAAAAGAACTCGACAAATGCGATCCATGGTGGAGGGAATATAAGATTCGGCCCGGCCGAACATAGCACCCTTTTACTTGTTCGGTCTGTGGTCGGTTATGCAGCGCCAGTATGGTCTCGTTAGCTCAGCGATTGATTATTATTCAGATCTATCAGAATGCCGCCCTTCGAACTGCGACGGCCTGTCCCCTCAGTTCTCATGTGGACCACCTCCATCAGGAGACAAAGATCCTACCCGTTACGAAGACATTACAACAAGCTGTCTAAGTAATACCTTCTGGGCTGATATCGCCCATCCAAATCACAGTTAGTCTGTCAGTCAGTCTTTACTTGTTTTGCCTTAACCCACAAGTCTTTCTCATTAGGTCGAAGTATTTGGTTTTTATCAAAAAATGACACCAATCTTTTATATGAAAGAAGTCTGCCCTCCATAGCGTATAGCAAACATTCCTACACTAAAAAATCTGTGTTATTCTCAAACATTTTCCCCCTGCCAAAAATCAACACCAGGTTGCTATATCACAATACAATAGTGAAATGGCGCCAAATCACATCAAAAATTAAACCACCCACTTTTTCGATTCTAATCAAATGACATTTGAATTGCTACTATGAATGATATCTGATTTTAATGACAACATCGTCGCTTTGATCTCAATTTTCGTATCGCAGTTAACTGCTCCATTTTGTTGTTGTTGTTGTTGTTGTTTTGCTGTTGTCATGTCCAACAAGGGCGAAATTGAAATGTCAAAAATAAAATCACAAAAAGCTCTTATCCCATGTTGATATCTGTGAGCAAATGGTCATTCATTTTATTTGTCCTTTTTCTGATTAAGCGCTTAAGCCCAACCGTGACATTTCTATCAAAATCAAATTGAATTGTTATACAATAAACTATTATTAAATATTTATGAGCCGAAAAACAACACCAACACACAAGGGTTAAAAAACAACAAACGACAACTCCCTGCCATTTTATGTGAGTCACCTAGGCCTCCGCCCCAGCACACCCTCTATGGGAGATCATGGCATTGTTCATGGCTTTATTTTGTTTTCACATAGCAAAAGTGACTTTTGAAAGGAAGAAAAGACCATGTAATAGCAAACTCTTCTACCCAGTGCAACTAAGGTAGTAGAGAAAATCGCTTTGGGAATTTGTATGATATGCCAAGAAAGTGAATACTTGGAATGACATTCATTTCATTGGCTGCAACATTCGAAAGGAGCAAGAGCCACACTTCGTCAAAGTCCCTTAAAAGGAATTTGGAGGAAGTTTAGGTTTGATTAGGTTTAAGTGGCAGTCTGCAATCACAATCAAAATGACATTTTAGTTCATTGTAATGCCAAGGGATCAGAAAAGGGAAGTCGCTTTCAAGTTTCGACAGTTAAATCAGCCAAATCGATTTGAAAAGTCCAACAACTTGTGAGTAGAACTTATTCTTCTTGTCCCTGGCCTAGTGAAGGCGTTGGTAGAGTAAACAAGTAAAAGAGTACTAAGGTCGGCCGGGCCAAATCTTGGGAACCCACCACCATGGAAGCTGCTAAAATATGGCAGCTATATCTAGTTATAGACAGAATTGGTGCAGTTCTTGAGATTATTAACAGAACACTATATGCCAAAACGGATAAAAATCGCGGCTGGTAAGGGATCAAGAACTCAAATCGGGAGATCGGTTTACATGGGAGCTATATCAGGTTTAACACCGATTTAAACCATATTTAGCACAGTTATTGGAAGTTACAACAGAATGTCATGTGCAAAATCTCAGCCAAATCGTATGAAAATTTAGGCTTCCAGGCGCTCAAAAAGTCAAATCGGGAGAACCGTTTCTATGGGACCTATATCAGGTTATAGACCGATTTAAACCATACTTAGCACAGTTATTGGAAGTTATAACAGAACGTCATGTGCAAAATTTCAGCCAAATCGGATAAAAATTGTGGCTTCCATGGGCTCAAGAAGTCAAATCGGCAGATCGGTTTATATGGAAGCTACATATGGTTCTTGACCGATATGAACCGTACTTGACACAGTTGTGGAAAGTCATAACAGAACACCATGTGCAAAAATTCAGCCAAATCGGACAAAAATTGTGGCTTTCATGGGCTCAAGAAGTCAAATCGGGAGATCAGTTTATATGGAAGCTATATCCAAATCTAAACCGATATGGCCCATTTGCAATTGCCAACGACCTACATCAATATTAAGTATCTGTGCAAAATTTCAAACGGCTTGCTTTACGCGTTCGACCCCTATCGTGTTTTCGGCAGACGGACGGACGGACATGGCTAATTCGAATCAGAATGTGAGACGATTAAGAGTATATGTTGAGATGTTACAAACGGAATGAATGGTAGCCCACCGTAGCGCAGAGGTTAGCATGTCCGCCTATGACGCTGAACGCCTGGTTTCGAATCCTGGCGAGACCATCAGAAAAAAATTTCAGCGGTGGTTTTTCCCTCCTAATGCTGGCAACATTTGTGAGGTACTATGCCATGTAAAACTTCTCTCCGGCATGCCGTTCGGACTCGGCTATAAAAAAGGATATAAACTTGAATCGGACTGCACTCATTGATATGTGTAAGTTTGATCTGTGTATAAGTTTGATCCTATTCCTTAGTGGAATGGGCAAAATTTGCAATTTGCAATTTACTAAAGGAATGACTAGATTAGTATATCCCTATCCTATGGTGCTGGGTATAAAAAGGCAAAGTCACCTGCCCAAGAATAACAACAAAATTAATACTGCTCGGAAATTGTAAAATTTCCTCAGCTGGGCTGGCGACTTTACCTAATATAAATTTGCCTAGGTGCAGACCAAGCCCACAGCAGATGTTGTATTATTTTCTGTTCCTCGCCGTTAATTGCAATCTTCAGTCTTTCAGTACGTTTTGCAATCAGACAGTGACCTACCATGACGGACACGATGAGTGTGACTTTTGTTTTTGGAAGCTCATCTGCCCATGATAGTTTAGACTGCAAGATCACGACCAGGTTTTGAGGCAATCTCACATATAAAGGGTGATTTTTTTGAGGTTAGGATTTTCATGCATTAGTATTTGACAGATCACGTGGGATTTCAGACATGGTGTCAAAGAGAAAGATGCTCAGTATGCTTTGACATTTCATCATGAATAGACTTACTAACGAGCAACGCTTGCAAATCATTGAATTTTATTACCAAAATCAGTGTTCGGTTCGAAATGTGTTCAAATTTTGACAAATTTTGTTCAGCGATGAGGCTCATTTCTGGTTGAATGGCTACGTAAATAAGCAAAATTGCCGCATTTGGAGTGAAGAGCAACCAGAAGCCGTTCAAGAACTGCCCATGCATCCCGAAAAATGCACTGTTTGGTGTGGTTTGTACGCTGGTGGAATCATTGGACCGTATTTTTTCAAAGATGCTGTTGGACGCAACGTTACGGTGAATGAACACATTTCGAACCGAACACTGATTTTGGTAATAAAATTCAATGATTTGCAAGCGTTGCTCGTTAGTAAGTCTATTCATGATGAAATGTCAAAGCATACTGAGCATCTTTCTCTTTGACACCATGTCTGAAATCCCACGTGATCTGTCAAATACTAATGCATGAAAATCCTAACCTCAAAAAAATCACCCTTTATATAAAAATCAAGTTGTGTTTGTTTGTTTGTTTGTGTTTTTCTTATAGACTCTGAAACGGTTGAACTGATTTTCTTCACCACAGATGGTGCATAATGATCTCGTGGTGAAAATAGGGTACTATATTTTTTTTTCATCTAAAGGGGGGGGCGGACCCTCCCCCTTACCCTAATTTTCAGAAACGCCAGATCTCGGAGATGGGTGGTGCGATTTAAGCGAAATTTTGTGTGCTCTCTTATAGTACCCTAAAAATAAAAATTTGGTATCCAAATTTCGGATGGGGTACCTAGGGGGGCCGGCCCACCCTAAAACCAACCAAACATATATTTAGACCAATCACGACACAATTGGATTCAAATGAAAACTATTAAGGATAAGAAAACGTATCTGATATCCAAATGTCGGACCAAGTGTTAGGGGGACCACCCCAACCCCCACAACACCCCTAAATCGGACATATTTACCGACCATTGCAATATGGGACTCAAATGAAAGATATTTGCGAGTAGAATACGAATCTGATATCCAAATGTGGGACCACATTTCTGGGGGTCCACCGCTTTCCCAAAACACCCCCAAAAACGGGACTTATTTACTGACCATAGGAATATGGGGCTTAAATAAAAGGTATTTGAGTGTAGAATAAGAATCTGATATCCAAATATGGGACCAAGTGTTTGGGGGGGCCGTCTCTCCCCAAAAACATCCCCCAAAGGGGCAAATTTACGACCATAGCAATATGGGGCTCAAATGAAGGGTCTTAGGGAGTAAAGCACGAAGTTGATATTAATATTCGGGAAAAGTATCTATGAGGGACCAATTTTCTGGGGTCTACCCCTTTCCCAAAATACCCCATAAACAGCAATTTTACTGGACATTGCAATATGGGACTCAAATAAAGGTATTTGGGAGTAGAACACGAATTTGATATCCAAATTTAGGACCATGTTTTTAGGGTATCACCCCTTCCCCAAAACACCCCCCAAAGGTTAAAAAATTTTCGACCATGCCAATATGTGGCTCAAATGAAAGATATTTGAGATTAAACAAGTAAAAAGGCGTTAAGTTCGGCCGGGCCGAATTTTGGATACCCACCACCTCGGGTATATATGTAAAGCACCTTTCATCAGAATTCGGTGAAAATTTCATACCTTATGTCCCATATCAGTTATATCAAAATATGTTCCGATTCGGACCAAATACTAATGAGTACAGTAGCTATATCTAAAAATAAACCGATCTGAACCATATACGACACGCCTAACATAAGTTGCTATGTCAAATTTCAATGAAATTGGATTTTAAATGCGCTTTTTATGGGGCAAAGACTTTAAATCGAAATTTCGGTCTGCATGGCAGCTATATCCAAATCTGGACCGATTTGGTCCAAGTTGCACAAAAATGTCGAAGCTCCTAACACAAAACACTGTCCCAAATTTCGGCGAACTCGGACAAAAAATGCCTATTTTATGGACCCGAAACCTTAAATCGAGAGTTCGGTCTATATGGCAGCTATATTCAAATCTGGATCGATCTGGGCAAAATTGAAGAAGGACGTCAAAGAGCCTAACCTAACTCACTGTCTCAAATTTCAGCGACATCGGACAATGAATGCGTCTTTTATGGCCCTAAAACCTAAAACCTAGATATCGGTCTATATGGCAGCTATATCTAAATCTCGACCGATCTGTGCGATATTCCAGAAGTATGTCAAGGGGTTTAACTTAACTCACTGTCCCAAATTTTCGGCGACATCGGACAATAAATGAGCATTTTATGGGCCAAAAACCTTAAATCAAGAAATCGGTCTATATGGCAGCTATATCCAAATCTGAACCGATCTGAGCCAAATTGACGAAAGATGGCGAAGGGCCTAACACAACTCACTGTCCCAAATTTCAGCATAATCGGATAAAAAATGTGGCTTTTACAGGCCTTAGACCCTAAATCGGAGCGTTGGTCTGTATGGCAGCTATATCCAAATCTGAACCGATCTGAGCCAAATTGACGAAGGATATTGAAGGGCCTAACTATACTCACAATCCCAAATTTCAGCAAAATCGGATAATAAATGTGGCTTTTGTGAGCCTAAAACCCTAAATCGGCGGATCGGTCTATATGGGGGCTATATCAAGTTATAGTCCGATAGAGCCCATCTTCGAATTTAACCTGCTTATGGACAAAAAAAGAATCTATGCAAAATTTCAGCTCAATATCTCTATTTTTAAAGACTGTAGAGTGATTTCAACACACAGACGGACGGACATGTCTAGATCGCCTTAGATTTTTACGCAGATCAAGAATGACAAGAATGGCGGAATGACAAGAATGACGGAATGACAAAATGAATATACCCCCATCCTTCAGTGGTGGGTATAAAAACGAATTTAATAAGCTATTTTGGGCCATATGATTGGGGCACGCCTCATCGTGTAAGCTCCCCTAAACCAATGGAAATATGGGGTTTATATAAATGGTATTTGAGAAGAGAGCACGATGCTGATATTTTTGCAGGCCCAAGTATCTGGGGGACCACCTCACCCCCGAAAACACCCCTAAATCAGAGAAAACATAAGAATATCGGGCTGAATGAAGTGAGAATGGAGTACACCTTACATCCAAACTTAAATTCTTAGACCAATAAAGATCATATGGCATTCAGATAGAGGCACTTATATTGTTAAACTGTTAATCAAGCGATGTACTATTTTCGTAGCATGGTATTTCATTAAAAGCTCTTTAATCGTCAAAAAAAAAAAAATATTCCAATTAAAACTGTGTTCCATATAAAGTAAAAGAAGGCACAGCGGAGCGAGCCCGGGTCAGCTAGTTATAAATAAGAGTGCTGATGGGCATCCAAAGTTCGTCCCTTCCCCAATTTTGCCCTTTTACTTATGAAATTTCTAATTATTAAAATTCTAAAAATATAACTCTAACATTTTTAACATTCCCAGAACATTTTTATTATTAAATTTCTATTTATGTTTTCTAATTCCATCATAATGTCTCCCCCACCACTTTGTCTGAGTTTGCCAAAATTTCTAATCCCTCATTTCAATCAGTAGAAGAATGCCAAACTTTATTCACTACGAGCATTGTGCATACTACAAATTTTTGATATTCCCATTGTAGTCGTTTTGATAAGACGAACTGTTGTTCGTTTCCAGTTGACCATGTCTAAATTCAAAAATACGTCCATAAATAATCGCAACAATAAAACTAAGACAACATGGCGTTTAATACGAAAACTTTTTCACAAAAACTTTGCTCATTGCGAAAGAGAGATTTTTGTGAAAGGCCAACGATTATGTGAAATAATGCTGAAGTCCATGACTAGAAGGGCACAGCGAAATTCCAAGAAGAACGCTATCTGTCCGTCTTGGTGCTTGTCTACCTTGACTGGTGATTAAGCCCTAAGACATTTTGCAGATGATAAGGAATGGCATCGCAGTCCTTCGTTATTTACTCCATGGGCCATAATGAAAGTTGTCTAATACTGCCAAATTCTGATGATGTTGCCGCAGTCTCCGCTGTCTCAATGTTGTAGTTGTAGTAGTTGTTGAGTATTTTCGAATTACAACAATTACAAAAATGATATTTAATATAACTTTTAATAATCACTTTAAGCCGTTTCGCCAACACAATGCAAAAGTGTTTGTTTGTTCTTGGTAGCTTGATGTACACTATGGACTTGTTTCCGCTTGTCTTTGGCTTGGTCTGAATGCCAGGTTTGCTGTTTGTCTTGGTGCGTGTGGTGGAGTGTGTGTGTGTGTGTTTTTGCTTTCGTTAAGCATAAAGTTGACAGTAGAGCTAATAATGAAGTATTGTTCAACAACTTATTATCTTGCCTCATCTAATTAAGGCTGACTCTTTCTCAAAATGTTGTCTATAACTAACGCACAGGCCAAAGGGGAAGACAATACAAGAAAATTCCAATAGTCTAGGAGAAAAGGTTGATATCCTGGGAATAGAATCTGAGTTTATTATACCCACCATCATAGGTTTTCGGGGTACAGGAGTTTTGTCATTTTATTTGTAACAGAATCCGCGACTGCAGCTTATATATAACAAGTAAGAGCGTGATAAGTTTGGCCGGGCCGAATCTTATATACCCTCCACCATGGCTGCATTTGTCGAGTTCTATGCGTGGTATCTCTTTCTAGGTCAACAAAGAATATTGAACCAGAACTGTTATGCTATTGGAGCTATATCAAGTAATAGTCCGATTCGAACCATAAATGAATGCTGAACATAGTAGAAGTCATTGTGTAATATTTCAGTTCATTCGGATAAGTAATGCACCTTGTATGGGCTCAAGAAGCAAAATCGGGAGATAGGTTTATATGGGAGCTGTATCAAGGTATTGATTGATTCAGACCATATTAGACACGTATGCTTAAAGTCATGAGAGAAGTCGTTGTACAAAATTTCAGTCCAATCGGATAAAAATCGCGCACTCTAGAGGCTCAAGAAATCAAGACCCAAGATCGGTTTATATGGCAGCTATATCAGGTTCTATACCGATTAGGACCATACTTCGCACAGTTAGTGAAAGTCATAACAAAACACATCATGCAAAATTTGAGCAACATCGGATGAGAATTGCGCCCTCTAGAGGCTCAAGAAATCAAGTACCCAGATCGGTTTATATGACAGCTATATCTGGTTATGGACCGATTTGAACCATACTTGGTACAGTTGTTGGATATCATAACAAAATACTTCGTGCAAAATTGCATTCCAATCGGATAAGAATTGCACCCTCAAAAGGCTCAAGAAGTCAAGTTCCCAGATCGGTTTATATGGCAGCTATATCAAAACATGGACCGATTTGAACCATACACAGCGCAGTTGCTGGAAGTGATAACAAAACACGTCGTGCAAAACTTCATTCCAATCTGATTAGAATTGCGCCCTCTAGAGGCTCAAGAAGTCAAGATCCCAGATCGTTTTATATGGCAGCTATATCTGGTTATAGACCGACTTGAACCATACTTGGCACAGTTGTTGGATATCATAACAAAATACATAATGCAAAATTTGAGCCAAATCGGATGAGAATTGCTCCCTCTAGAGGCTAAAAAAGTCAAGACCCAAGATCGGTTTATATGGCAGCTATATCTGGTTATGGACCGATTTGAGCCTTATTTGGCACAGTTGTTGGATATCATAATAAAATACATCATGCTAAATTTGAGCCAAATCGAATAAGAATTGCGCCATCTAGAGGCTCAAGAAGTCAAGATCCCAGATCGTTTTATATGGCAGCTATATCTGGTTATAGACCGACTTGAACCATACTTGGCACAGTTGTTGGATATCAAATCGGAGGAGAATTCCGCCCTCTAGAGGCTCAAGAAGTCAAGATCCCAGATCGTTTTATATGGCAGCTATATTTGGTTATAGACCGACTTGAACCATACTTGGCACAGTTGTTGGATATCAAATCGGATGAAAATTCCGCCCTCTAGAGGCTCAAGAAGTCAAGATCCCAGATCGTTTTATATGGCAGCCATATCTGGTTATAGACCTACTTGAACCATACTTGGCACAGTGTTGGATATCATAACAAAATACGTCATGCTAAATTTGAGCCAAATCGGATGAGAATTCCGCCATCTAGAGGCTCAAGAAGTCAAGATCCCAGATCGGTTTATATGACAGCTATATCTGGTTATGGACCGATTCTAACCATACTTGGCACAGTTGTTGGAAGTTATACTAAAACACCACGTGCAAAATTTCATTCCAATCGGATGAGAATTGCGCCCTCTAGAGGCTAAAGAAGTCAAGATCCCAGATCGGGTTATATGACAGCTATATCAGGTTATGAACCGATTTGAACCTTATTTGGCACAGTTGTTGAAAGTCATAGTAAAATACGTCATGCAAAATTTCAGTCAAATCGAAAAGGAATTGCGCCCTCTAGAGGCTAAAGAAGTCAAGACCCAAGTTAGATTTATATGGCAGCTATATCAGGTTATGAACCGATTTGAACCATACTTGGCACAGTTGTTGGATACCGTTACGAAACACGTCGTGCAAAATTTCATTCCTATCGGATAAGAATTACGCCCTGTAGAGGCTCAAGAAGTCAAGACCCAAAACGGTTTATATGACAACTATATCAGGTTATGGACCGATATGACCCATTTACAATACCAACCGACCTACACTAATAAGAAGTATTTGTGCAAAATTTCAAACGGCTAGCTTTACTCCTTCGAAAGTTAGCGTGCTTTCGACAGACAGACGGACGGACAGACAGACGGACATGGCTAGACCGACTTAAAATGACATGACGATCAAGAATATATATATACTTTATGAGGTCTCAGACGCATATTTCGAGGTGTTACAAACATAATGACGAAATTAGTATACCCCCCTCCCTTGGTGGAGGGTATAAAAATCAATTTGTGTTTGTTTGTCGGTGTGTTTGTTTGTGTGCTCCTTATAGATTCAAAAACGGCTGATCCGATTTTCATGAAATTTTCACAGATGGTGCCCAATGACCCCGTGGTGAAAATAGGGTACCAAATTTTTTAATAACTGAGGGGGGAGGACCCTCCCCCTTACCTTAATTTTCAGAAACGCCAGATCTCGGTGATGGGTTGTGCGATTTAAGCGAAATTTTGAGCGGGCTCTTATAGTTCCCTAAAAATAAAAATTTGGTATCCAAATTTGGATGGGGTACCTAAGGGGACCCCCCCTCCCTGAAACCTACCAAACATATATTTAGACCAATCACGACAATATGGGACTCAAATGAAAGGTATATAGAATAAGAAAACGAATCTGACATCCAATTGTCGGACCAAGTGTTAGGGGGACCACCCTATCCCCCAAAACACCCCTAAATCAGACATATATACCGACCATGGCAATATGGGACTCTAATGAAAGGTATTGGCAAGAATAATACGAATCTGATATCCAAATGTGGGACCAAGTTTCTGGGGGTCTACCCCTTTCCCAAAAAAAAAAACCCCAAATAGGACTTATTTAATGAACATGGCAATATGGGGCTCAAATATAAGGTACTTGAGAGTAGAATACGAATCTGATATCCAAATGTGGCACCAAGCTTCTGTGAGGGGCGCCCCTCCCCAAAAACACCCCCCAAAGAGGACAAATGTTCGCCCAAAGCAATATGCGGCTCAAATGAAAGGTCTTTGGAAGTAAAGCACCAATCTGTTGTCAATATTCGGAAAAATTGTCTATGAGGCCACCGTAGCGCAGAGGTTATTATGTCCGCCTATGACGCTGAACGCCTGGGTTCGAATCCTGGCGTGACCGTCAGAAAAAATTTGCAACAGTGATTTTCCCCTCCTAATACTATTTGTGCGGTACTATGCAATGTTAAACTTTTCTCCAAAGAGGTGTCGCACTGCCGTACTCCGTTCGGGCTATAAAAAGGGAGGCCCATTCTCATTGAACTTAAACTTTAATCGGACTGCACTCATTGATATGTGAGAAGTTTGCCCCTGGTTCATGGGAAAAATTTGCAATTTGCTTTGAGTAGAGTAGTCACGAAAAATGGAACTATCTACTAATATTATTTTTCGTTTTGTTTTAAAAGTGGTGGTATGCGTTTCGATTTTGGCGGTGCCGATGTGTTTAAAATAGCAGACTTTCTCAAAGTTATGGTTCATAAATATTGTTTTATCTCCATTTACTGCCAAACTACCTTCAACTAAAGCTTGCCAACCTTTTCACTATCATATCATATACCACAAAATATAACCAAACTTTTGTGGATGCACTAAAATCTTAAATATTATGCTTCTCGTTAAATGATATATTTATGAGAAGTTGCAAAGAAAACATTTTGACACTCCAACAAATGGCAGCCCTTACTATTATTCCCTTGAGAGAAATATTGTTGAGTTGAATGACATTGTCTATAGCATAGTTCTCAACTTCGTTTCATTTAATCCCATTAATTTGGCAAAACAATAAGCAAAGACTTTTCCTGTACTTGAAGAAGACCAAAGAGAACTGTGTACACAAATCACTGTGGGCCAAATTTCAAATTTGCCCAAGAACATTTGATTGAGGAATTCGGGCCAACTTCTTACTTAACAATGAGTGCTGTCTGATTCAAGTTTAGGCTCAATGATAAGGGACCTCCTTTTTATAGACGAGTCTGAACGGCGTGCAGCAGTGCGACATCTCTTTTGGAGAGGAGCTTTTAAATGGCTTCTATGCATGGCATAGTACCTCACAAATTTCGCCAGCATTAGAAGGGGGAAAACAATATTTATCATTTTTATACCCACCACCGTAGGATAGAGGGCATAGTCATTCCGTTTGAAACACATCATAATATCCATTTTCGACCCTATAAAGTAATACATTTTGGATCGCCGTAAAATTCTAAGACGATTTGACGATATCCTTGTGTGCGTCCGTCCGTCTGTTGTAATCACTCTACAGGCTTCATACATTGAGATATTGAGCTGAAATTTGGCACAGATACGTTTTTTTGATGCACGCTGGATAAGTTTTTGAACCAGCCAAATCGGACCAAATTTGGATATAGCTGCTACATAGACCGATTTTCCGATAAAGGGTCTAATGCCCAAAAAAAACTTTTTTTTTTATCCGATTTTGTTAAAATTTGAAACAATGACTAGTTTAAGCCTTCCCGACATCTGATCCAAATATGGGTCATATCGGACTTTATTTATATATAGCTGCCATATAGACCGATCTGGCGATCAAGGGTCTGGAGCCCACAAAAGCTTTAATTATTACCCGATTTCGCTGAAATTTGAAACAGAGGGTTATTTTAAGCCTCCTGATATCTGACTTAAATATGGATCAAGTCGGACTATATTTGGGTATAGCTGCTATATAGACCGATCTCCAGATAAAGGGTCTAAAGCCCATAATAGCTTTATTTTTTATCCGATATTTATTCGCTGAAATTTAAAACATTGAGTAATTTAAAGCCTCTTAACATAGGACCCAGATATGGTTCAGATCGGACTATATTTAGATATAGCTGTCATATAGACCGATCTCCCGATTAAGGGTCTGAAACCCGCAAAAGCTTTATTTATTACCCGATTTCGCTGAAATTTGAAACAGAGGGTTATTTTAAGCCTTCTGATATATGACATATATATGGATTAAATCGGTCTATATTTAGGTATAGCTGCCATATAGACCGATCTGCCGATAAAGGGACTAAAGACCATAAAATGTTTATTTATCACCCGATTTCGCTGAAATTCGCAACAGTGAGTTATTTTAAGCCTCCCGACATGTGACCTAAATATGGTTCAGATCGGACTATATTTAGGTATAGCTGCCATATAGACCGATCTCCAGATAAAGGGTCTAAGCCCATAAAATCTTTAGTTTTTATCCAATTTCGCTGAAATTTGGAATAGTGAGTAGTTTTAAGCCTCTCAACATCCGATCTAATTGTGGTACAGATCGGACTATATTTCGATATAGCTGCCATATAGACCGATCTCCCGAAAAAGGGTCTGAGCATATAAAAGCCCTATTTATTGTTTGATTTAGCTGAAATTTTAAACAGTGAGTTGTTTTTGGTCTCCCGTCATCTGCCTCAAATATGGTTTGGATCGGACTATATTTAGATATAGCTGCCATATAGACCGATCTCCCGATAAAGGGTCTGAAGCCCACAACAACTTTATTTATTACCCAATTTAGCTGAAATATGAAACTGAGGGTTATTTTAAGCCTCCTGATATCTGACTTAAATATGGATCAAATCGGACTATATTTAGGTATAGCTGCCATATAGACCGATCTCCAGATAAAGGGTCTAAAGCCCATAAAAGCATTATTTTTTTATCCGATTTCGCTGAAATTTAAAACATTGAGTAATTTAAGGCCTCTCAACATAGGACCCAGATATGGTTTAGATCGGACTATATTTGGATATAGCTGCCATACAGACCGATCTCCCGATAAATGGTCTGAGGCCCATAAAAGCTTTATTTATTACCCGATTTTGTTGAAATTTGAAATACAAAATTCAACAGTGACTTATATTTATTAGCCCACTCAATAGCCGTCTCGAATTTGGGTGCATAAGTTATCCAATTTTTACCGGATTTTGCCGAAGGTGGTGGGCCCGGCCGAACTTAATGCCTTTTTTATACCCTCCACCATAAGATGGGGGGTATACTAATTTCGTCATTCTGATTGTAACTACTCGAAATATTCGTCTGAGACCCCATAAAGTATATATATTCTTGATCGTCGTAAAATTTTATGTCGATCTAGCCATGTCCGTCCGTCCGTCCGCCTGTCTGTCGAAAGCACGCTAACTTCCGAAGGAGTAAAGCTAGCCGCTTGAAATTTTGCACAAATACTTCTTATTAGCGTAGGTCGGTTGGTATTGTAAATGGGCCATATCGGTCCATGTTTTGATATAGCTGCCATATAAACCGATCTTGGGTCTTGACTTCTTGAGCCTCTAGCGTGCGCAATTCTTATCCGATCAGAATGAAATTTTGCACGACGTGTTTTGTTGTGATATCCAACAACTGTGCTAAGTGTGGTTCAAATCGGTTCATAACCTGATATAGCTGCCATATAAACCGATCTTGGGACTTGATTTCTGAAGCCTCTAGAGGGCGCAATTCTTATCCGATTGGAATGGAATTTTGCACGACGTGTTTTGTTATGACACCCAACAACTGTTCCAAGTATGGTTCAAATCGGTTTATAACCTGATATAGCTGCCATATAAACCGATCTTGGGTCTTGACTTCTTGAGCCTCTAGAGGGCACAATTCTTATCCGATTTGAATGAATTTTTGCACGAAGTATTTCGTTATGATATCCAACAACTGTGCCAAGTATGGTTGTAATCGGTCCATAACCTGATATAGCTGTCATAGAAACAGATCTTGGGATTTGACTTCTTGAGCTTCTAGAGGGCGCAATTCCTATCAGATTTGGCTGAAATTTTGCATGACGTATTTTATTTTTACTTTCAACAATTGTGTCAAATAAGGTTCAAATCGGATATATAGCTGCCATATAAACCGATCTGGGATCTTGACTTCTTGACCCCTAGAGGTCGCAATTATTATCCGATATGCCTGAAATTTCGTACGACGGATCCTCTCATGACCATCAACAAACGTGTTTATTATGGTCTGAATCGGTCTACAGGGTGGCTGATGAATACAATGATGAATATTGCTACATTTTTTTTTCGGTGTATGGAATACATTTTTCTTTTATTCATGTTAAATTAAATTATTAAATTAATTATTAAATTATTATTAATTAAATTAATTAATTAATTAATTAAATTAATTATTAAATTATTATTATTAAATAGAAAAAAAGTTATTACATTTTTTTTTGGTAGCGGCTTTCATCAGCCACCCTGTATAGCCCGATACAGATCCCATTAAAATCGTTCTCTCTATTTTACTTCGTGAGAGCCCAATGGGCGCAATTCTTATACGAATTGGCTGAAATTTTACACAGATATGGTCCGAACCGGACCATATCTTGATATCGTTTTAATAGCAGAGCAACTCTTTTTTATATCCTTTTTTGCCTAAGAAGAGATGCCGGGAAAAGAACTCGACAAGTGCGATCCATGGTGGAGGGTATATAAGATTCGGTCCGGCCGAACTTAGCACTCTTTTACTTGTTTTTTATCCGATTTCGCTGAAATTTGAAACAGTGAGTCGTTTTAGGCCACGCGCTATCCGACCCAAATATGATGAAGATCGGACTGTATTTAGATATAGCTGTTATATAGACCGATGTGCCAATTAAAAGTCTGAAGCCCATAAAAGCTTTATTTATTATCCGATGTTGTTAAAATTTGAAATACAAAATTCAACAGTGACTTATATTTATTAGCCCACTCAATAGCCGTCTCGAATTTGGGTGCATAAGTTATCCAATTTTCACCGGATTGTGCCGAAGGGGGTTTTCATATATAGCCGAGGTGATGCGAATCCAAAGTTCGGCCCGGCCGAACTGAATGCCTTTTTCACTTGTTTAATTGTTTTTCTCAAATGACAAAATTTCCCAAATTTTCTCATTATCATAATGCTGCTTTACAAAGAGATCTCCCTACGTCAACCTGTTGTTCTCGCCTACAAAAATTGGTCCCTCTCATCTTTGGCCCCAAAACATTAATTATTCTTCCTTACTGGCTTCTTTTCTCCCTCCCTTTCTGTCCAACTTTCTGTGTCCATATCGCTCTTTCATATCCCTTCTCCTTTCTCCCTTTTTCTTCTCCTTCCCTACCACCCTTTCTTCCATTCACCATAATTTTTCTCTCTTCGTCCCTCTCTCACTCTCTTTCTCTCTCTTTCCATTTTAACCCTCCTTTCTCTCTCCTTCTCTACCATTTTGCTAATCTTACTATCTCTTCCTCCTTCTCTCCTTCTCCCGCTCCTCGCTCTCTCCTTTTCCATTTTTCTCTCTCTCTCTCTGTCTTTAACTTCCCGCTAAATTTTTCACTTTCGCTATACACTTTGGCCCACTGTAGATATGACATCCTATTAAAGACTAAGTTTTGCACAGTCTGTCAATATATCGTTCATTGTTCCTGTTTTTTCTTTTTTTTGTTTTTGCTTGGCTCCTCTTTTTTTTTGTTCCAAGCGATAAGATTTTGCTGAGTGGCAGGACTTTGTTTAATTGTTTTTGTTTCTTCCGGTTGTAGGTTCAGTGATTTTTCTTTTCAGTTCACATTCATTGTCAGATTATTTTATGCACTCACTTTCGCTTTCTTACATAACCTACCACCTCCCCCCGACCCACACTCCACTGTGCCTTAGACAATGAAGTCATGCTACAAAAATGTCACCTATAAGCCGATTAGCGCAACATCTTGGACTATAGTTGAGCAGAGGAAGTAACATTGAAGTGGTGTGCGTGCTCTGTACATCCCTTTGGGATATTTCAAGGTGTGGGTGTGAATGTTGTCTATTTGTTAGTTTATTTGTTTGCTTGTAAGTCCTTGGGGCTTAAGGCAAAGTTTCAATTTTTTTCCTAAAGATCTAAAGGAATATTGAAGAAGGTCCTTCACTTGTATTGGGATGACTTTAAAAACAATAAAAATCCCATTAATATTTGAATGTGATAAGAGCGGTGTTATCATCCGGAAGTGACATGACTTGTGATTAATGCTGCAGCTTTTGTTGTTGGTGCTGCCGAAAAGAGGATTTCAACGCTCATAGACAAGGGGTTTAATGTCACAGAGTTATAGTTCAAAAGATTTTCAATTTAAATTAATTAAAAGGAGAATTGCAGTATCTTGAATTGATAAAATTTAATTTTAAAGCAATAATAATCTTATACATAAAATTCAAAACATAGGCTATATAATTTTTTGATATCGGGAGGGGGGCGGACCCTCCCCCTTACCCCAAAAGTACTACTCAAAAATAAAAGTGGACCGATCGGGACAATATGGGATTCAAATGAAAGGTATTCAAGAGTAGAGTACGAATTTCATAATTAAAGTTGGGTCCAAGTAGCTAGGGGGCCGCCCCAGGCAAAAAACCCCTGAAAATAGGTTTATTTGACGATCATGAAAATATGGGACTCAAATGAAAGGTATTCGAGAGTAGATTACAAATATGGTCAGGAAGTAGGAATAGGCTTTATAATCTATTGATCACGGAAGGGGGCGGACCCTCCACCGTTACCCCAAAAACACCACCCAAAATCAAAAGTGGATCGATATGGACAATATGGGTATCAAATGAAAAGTATGAGCTAGTAGTTAACGAATCTGTCATGCAAATTCATGTCGAAGTATAAGGGGTCACCCCACCCCCACAAAAACGCCCAGAATGGGCACATTAGCCTATCACGGATACATGGGACTCGGTTTGTTTGTTCCGTATAGACTGAAACATGTAAGAGCGTGCTAAGTTCGGCCGGGCCGAATCTGATATACCCTCCACCATGGTCGCATCTGTCGAGTTCGTTGCGCAGTATCTGTTTTAAGGCAAACAATGAATAGGACGGAGGAGCAGCTATATCAATTTTTAGCTCGATTCGGGGCTCAAGAACCGAAATCGGGAGATCGGTTTATATGGGAGCTGTATCAAGCTGTAAATCGATTCGAACCATATTGCACACGTATGTTGAAGGCCATGGAAGGAGCCGTTGTACAAAATTTGTGCCAAATCGGATGAAAATTGCGCCCTCTAGAGGCTCAAGAAGTCAAGACCCAAGATCGGTTTGTATGGCAGCTATATCAGGTTGTGGACTGATTAGGACCGTACTTCGCACAGTTGTTGAAAGTGATATCAGAACACTATGTGCTAAATTTCAGTCAAATCGGACGAGAATTGCGCCCTCTAGGGGCTCAAGAAGTCAAGACCCAAGATCGGTTTATATGGCAGCCATATCAAAACATGGACCGATTGGAACCATACCTAGCGCAATTGTTGGAAATGATATCAGAACACCACATGCAAAATTTCAGTACAATCGGATGAGAATTGCGCCCTCTAGAAGCTCAAGAACTCAAGACCCAAGATCGGTTTATATGGCAGCTATATTAAAATATAAACCGATTTGAACCATACTTAGCACAGTAGTTGAAAGTGATACCAGACCACTACCTGCAAAATTTCAATCAAATCCGAAAAAAATTGCGCCCTCTAGAGGCTCAAGAAGTCAAGACCCAAGATCGGATTATATGGCAGCTATATGAAAACAAGGACCGATTTGAGCCATACTTAATGCAGTTGTTGGAAGTGATATCAGAACATCACGTGCAAAATTTCAGTCAAATCGGACGAGAATGGCGCCCTCTGGAGGCTGTAACATATAACATTTAAAGAAGTCGGAAGATGGTGGTAGCTAACTTGTGGAGGCAATGCACGCTTTCCACCGGCCTTATTGCTCGTCGGAATGGGGGGGTTAGAAACTCCACTATAGTTATTTCCGCTCATTGTTACTCACAAATACATTCAGTATTGCGTGCATCAGACTATTTTGTGTGCTGTGCGTATCTCTTGGCTGGACAGCAAAAGAAAGAAACCAACAGATACAAAAGTAGCGGACAGATACAGCGAAGAAAGAGGAAGATAGTTTAGACAGCAAATGGTTTATAGCAACATGATGTTCTGTTGCCAGAGATGCCCACCCAACCATGATCATAATGCGAAAATACGTCCATAAGAGAAGGGTTGTCATTATGATCCCAAGCCCACACCAGCAAGCCCTACTGCTAAATGTTTGAAACCAACCAGAAATATTTAAAATTTAAGCACAATTCATATTGATTTTATTTACAAAAGAAATCATAAAAATACGAACTTTTTAGGACAATTTAGAAATTCAAAATATATACTTGAAAAAACAAAAGAAATAAAGAAAAAGATATAAAACAAGCTTAAAGCAAATTAAGAAAAAAAAAAAATTAATATTAATGTAGTAAAGAAATAAAAATAATAATGAAAATCAACCTGTTCATGCAAGGTATGGTACTGATCCTTATTTGCATACATGAGAGAAAAAAAAGTAAATACGCAAGTGTAGAGAAAAAAAAACTAAATAAAAGTACACTCGTATTTTTAGTTTTATCCCCGGACTGGTGTGTGGTAATTTTTAGCAAAATTGTTATATAAAAAAAATTGTTTTATTTTCTGTATTAATAATCTTATTTTCCTTTTTAGTTATTTTTAAATTTTTGCCTTGTGTTTTTCTTTTCGTTTTTTTTTGAAAATGAATAAAAAAAATTCAAAACTTGAACAAACCGGCAGTAAAAAAAAAAAAAAAAATAAATGTAATGCAAAATTGATCACCCTTTTACTAGATCAGCAGCATTTGTTTTTATCCCAAAAAAAAAATAATGATATCAAAGCAACATAGAAAAGATCAATGACTTACTTTGTTCTCTTCTTTATAATCGGGTCCATCGTTGAAAGGCCTTTCTCAGAACTGGATCTAGGAGAGTATCAATGTTGACGACAGCTTGAGAAATGTTGCTGGGATGGCTGAAATGGTGCTGTGTACAAAAGGTGATTGAATGCCTAAAGTTGCGAGAGAGAAATGTTGCTTTCGTGTTTGTCCGCTCTTTCTGTTTTATGTTGATCGAAGATCTTGCATGTAATTAAACATTGTGTTGCGAGAGAAATTGTTGCGTTGTAATGGTTTAAAATGATCAATACTCATAGCAACATGTTGCGAGAGAAATATATCGCAACATGGTTTGTTTCCAACGATGTTTATAAACACCACGCATACTTATAAACGCAAAGCACAAGAACACATTGTTTCTGCAACATTATGGACTTTAGTCAACATGGTCTGTAAATAACAGTCTTGACAAAAAGTATAGCTATACAAATGTAATGTTGATTGTGTATCAACCTGTGCTCTTTGGCAACAAACAAACGGGATCACTGTAATCATGCCAAAAAAAAAATGTTTTCGCAAATCGTTGCTATGCTTTTAGAATTTTGCGCAACAATAAATTGCAGGTAAAATAACACTTTATGGAAGGGAATGAAATGAACAAAATTTCGGCAAAAACTAATGAAAAAAAAACCTTATGAAATAAAAAAATAGGAGAAAAAAAAAAAAAGGACAAGAATTGCCAACAAAATTTTTCTCTCACAACTCTAATTATTTAAATTCTATGTTTTCAGATTTTTTTCCCTTTCTTTTTTTTTTGCAAATTTTGCAATATTTCTTGTTCACTTTTTTCCCGTTTTAAAACCTATTAGAAAAATCACACCAACTCCGAGCAAAATTAGCACATACTAAAGAAAAACTATTTTATAATTTTGTCTCACAAAATGAAAAGTAATATAAAAATTTAAAAAGAAATATATAATACTATGTGTTGGATGGGCAGAAAAATAATTCCAGGCAGTTATTAGATGTTAAGTTTTGTTCACAGTAATTATCACGAAACAATCGTACGATTTTCTGTTGTTCGATTACGGACAGGGGGTTAATTGGCAGGCTTTCTATGTCGAAACTATACCACTTTTCATTGATTCTCGGGCTTCCAGGCCATAAAACTACACACTTTCATCGAATCTCACATATTATCCGGTCTAATTCCTTCGTCGGGCAACGAACCCCTGTGTTTAGAGACGATATGTAGGATGCAGCGACAATAGAAGACTGAATTCTCCAGTGTTTCCAGTGTAAGCAAACCACAATAAAATTTTGCTGAGAAGCAAGAAAAAGGGAACTGAGCCGAGGACAGGTTTCAATCGGTGGTTTTCTTTTCTGCGGTGCTCGACAGTGCCGTGAATATACAATATGTAGAAACCTATGTAAAAATTGAATTTTTTTTTTTTTTTTTGCTATCAAAAGGGAGCCTTTTATTTGATTATGTTAGGGAAAGTATTACCTCATAAAGGTGGCAAGAAAAAGGCAAAAAATCCTGTGGGCTTAGGCAGCCCTGAGGAAAGCCTCCAAAGCTCTTCTATGGGACCCAATGGTCCAAAAATGGTAGGAATTTTTTAAGAGGAGGCACTGATCGGAAAAAAAAAAGAAAGAAACGAAAAAAATTGTTCTCATAACGAGAGAGTGAAACGAGAACAAAAAAAACTCACCAAGTGTCTTGTTCGTAAGCAACACAAAAAAAATAAAAACCAATGTGGATAAAAAAAAACGTCAATTCACTTTAAAAAAAAAACTTTCACCAAGTTACTAAATTGAACTTTTACACTCGCGATTTACCACGATAGCTTTAGAAAACCAAATGAAGGAGTCCAAAGTTTGCTACCAGTATTAAACCTCGGTAACGTTCTTGGATAACGTTTTCCTTCCAATTTCTGGTAAAATCCAAAAAAACAAATGAGGGGAAAAACGTCAACTATATGATAAATACTATTAGCCAATCCTACTCATATCCACATGAAGATGGCGTTGAATCAGAAAATCGTATTCAAATTCAAAATAACGACCTATTTCAAAAAGAAAAATTTCAACCTGCAAGCGCCATTACAATTCCCCCTCAACAAAATCAGGCTTTGGGGTGGAAATTCTCACCATCAAAGCTGATACCGCTTGCGAGGTGAACTATAACTATTGACGTATGTCCTTGGCGTGATACGTACCTAAAAGTTTGCCCTGTAAGTCTTCTAACTCATAATTGCAATTGCCCAGTTTCCGTCGAACCCGTGCCTTCAGGAAAGTTGGACCTAACTTGGAGTTATATCCCTGCTCGAAGCTGCTCTGTTTAAAATTTCGCCGGTAAACTTCTTGGCCAACATCATAGGATACATTTCTAGAACGAAGATTGTAGGTCTTTTGATTTCTTTCGAATTGTTTATCCATCAAAATCCTTGCTTTATTGCTCATAATGGCAAGGGAATCATTCCTATTAAATTTCACGGCCCTATCCTCCAACATTTCTAACTGCCGCAACAACGGGTAAGTGGAACCGTTTGTGATCATGTTTTGACCGAAAGCAAGATAATATGGCGAAGTTCCTATGGCAGAATGAACAGTTGATCTAAGGGCGCAACCGATACCACTGAGCAATTCGTCCCAGTTCTTCTGATCAGGCCTCACATATGATTTTATAGCCGCCAACACGGATCTATTAACCCTCTCCGAGGCGTTTGCTTGAGGGGCATGAATGGCTGTAAACAGATGGTTGACACCATAGCGGTTTAAAAATTCTTTAAATTGATTGGCACGAAACTGGGAACCGTTATCGGAAACTATCACCTCCGGAACACCAAATATATGAAACAAATCAGTTTCTAAATATTTAACAACAACATCTGTTGTAAATTTTTTTACTGGCTTCAAAAATGGAAACTTACTAAAATGGTCTAGGGCTATAAATATGCCAATGAAGCCAGATCGGGATCGCGGGTAAGGACCTAAAAAGTCGATATATATTTTCTGGAAAAATCTATTAGTTTCGGATGTTTTACCCATTGGTGGCCGCAATGTCTGGTTAGGATGTTTTGTAGTTTTACACATCTCACAATTATTCACGTAGTCCTTGACATCAACTGCTAAACTCGGCCAGAAATAATATTTCCTTATTTTGAACAACGTCTTGTTTATACCGCCATGGGATGACAATGGATCATCATGAGCTCGCCTTAACACTTCAGGAACCATCTCTCGAGGAATCCATAATTTCCATGATAAGTCATCATGAAGTTGTTCACCAGAAGCATGCTCTGTCCGTCTGTATAGGTATCCGTCTATTATTTTTAAGTCGGGCATTTTATCTAAATTTTTCCCGATTTTGTCAAGTCGTTGTCGGTACTCGTCCGATTGAAAATGTGTAGATTTGAGATCTACGAAAATCCCACAGTCTCCTTCCAATGCGGACAGACAATTCGGACCTAGAGCGGACATGTCGTCAGTATTGGCCCTAGAAAGTGTGTCAGGAACCACATTAAGACTACCACGCCGATGTTCAATTTTAAATTTAAATCCTTGCAACTTTAAGGCCCATCTAGCTAAGCGAGTGCTTAAATCTGTTTGGGAAAGGAGCCACTTCAAAGACGCATGGTCGGTGATGACTGTGAACTCATGTCCTTCCACATAAGCCCTAAATTTTTTAATACTCAGCATTGCTGCCAAGCATTCCTGTTCGGTAACCGAATAGTTGCGTTGGGCTTGATTGAGCTTCTTCGACATAAAGGCGATAGGAACCTCTTCACCCTCCGCATCTTTCTGAACCAAAACTCCTCCTATACCAGTCTTACTAGCGTCACAATGAATAAAAAATGGTTTTGTGAAATCTGGGCTATGTAAAACTGGAGCAGTGCATAGATGGGTCTTAAGAGCATCAAAAGCTATTTGAGCTTCATTAGTCCAGACAAATTTTTGCTTTGTTTTAGTTAAATCTGTTAAAGGCGTGGCAATAGAAGCGTAGTCCCTGATAAATTTTCGGTACCACCCTGTCATTCCGAGAAATCTTCGAACTTGTTTAACGGATCGCGGTTCTGGAAAGTCGGTAATTGCAGACACTTTATCGGGATCCGTTCGAATAACCCCGTCACCAACCAAATGACCAAGATATTTTACCTCAGAGACACAAAAATTGCTTTTTCCAACGTTAATCGTCAAACCAGAGTCTTTCAATTTCCGCGCTACCAGCTTAAGAACTTCAAGATGCTTTTCAAAAGTGTCAGATATAATTAGCAAATCATCAAGATATATAAAAACTTCTGTCCTGAGAGACGGCGGAATGACCTTATCCATTAACCTGGACATGGTCTGGGGAGCATTACAAAGCCCAAAGGGCATCTCAGTGTAATGATAAAGTGGTCTCCCAGGAACAGTAAAAGCTGTCTTTTCTCTAGATTGCAGATCTAAAGGGATCTGCCAAAAAGCATCTTTAAGATCTAAAGCTGTTATGAATTCGGCTTTCGGTAACCTGCTGAGGATACCATCTATATGCGGTAGCGGATACGCATCTCCAACTGTGACCGAATTTAGCTTGCGGCTGTCCAAGCAAAGTCTGTTCTTTCCAGGCTTCCGATGAAGAACTACTGGCGAAGACCACGCGCTATTGGATTCCTCAATAACTCCTAACTCGAGCATCCTGTCTAGCTCGTCATAAATCAATTTTTCCACTGCTGGAGAGACAGGGAAATGACGCTGTTTAATGGGTTTCGCAGTGCCTGTATCAATAACGTGTTCTAAGACATTAGTTCGCCCTAATCCCTCCTTGGCCAATGAAGGAAACAAGCTGATTACTTGATCCAACTTCATTCTCTGCACATCCGATAGTGAAATTTGAGGTGCAATTTCCGAAATCCAAGACTGAGTATCAGAGGAACAATCAACGTTTACTAGACCCGGTGGCATAAGATCAAATAATTCCCAAAAATCAACCCCTAGGAACAAATCTTTATCGAGGCTTGGAACTATAAAAATCGTAATCGGTTTTTCTACACCCTTGAAAATAATGGAACTATCCACAAATCCTACAACCTGTTGACCACTTCCATCAGCAGTTTTGACTGATGACTTCAATTTCTTAAATGGTTGGCCAGAAGCTAAATACTCCTCTGCTGCCTTAGCTCCAATGCAGCTCAATGATGCACCAGTATCCAAAAGACCTAAAATTTTTTTCCCAAAAAGTAAAACCTCAGCATACGGCCTGACGTCACACGGTTTATTTAACACTGAGCAAATAAATTTCTTCTTAAAACCTCGTACTTTCTTCCAAAAAGAGCGCATTCGGGCTGTTGATCTACTAGTCTTAGGGGATTCCCCGAAGATTCTCTCTCTAGCTTCCTCATATTCCTGGAGTCGTACATGGAATGGCTTAAAAGGATCTAATCCTCGAGGCATATTATCCTGTCTTAAAACATCATGTCCTGGCAAAGCATTGTCACATTCGGTTAAATTACTGTCACATTCGGTTAAGGAATCGTCACTTCCTGTTACAATTTTGTCACTTCCTGTTACAATTTTGTCACTTCCTGTTAGTGAATAATCGCTTTTAGTTTCATTTGTTCTTTTAAGTACATCTAGTCGAGTTCGGTTTGTCTCTGTGCACTCTTCAGTGCACTCGGTCGACCGTTTTTTGAATTGCACTTCTTGCAACTTGGCTTGTATGTGTCAGGGGTTCCGCAACCATAACAAAAGATTGTCCTGTCCGCTAAACAATCCTGATATCTGTGTCCTGGTTTCTGACAATTCCAACAGCATAGACTTATTGCAGAAACTGCCTCCCCTTCTTCCTCAAATTGTGTGCTAAAATTATCCTCAACACAGTCATTACCTAGCTCCGATATCCTTCTCGGCATAGTGGTCGGCTTGGAAAAGGACGAACCGTGCTTTCGTCGAATGTCCTGCATAAAAAATTCCCGCCTTCGACAGATATCCCTAAGTTCCTGAATCGAATGAATTCTCACATTTAGAATTTCGTGTTGAATCTCCGGAAGTAGATTCCGTCTTAAAATCTCAACTAATGTGTCATCACTCAGAGGCTGTTTCAGACGATCAGTTAGCTCAACTACTGACTCAAAGAAGCTGTCAAAATTCTCGCCATTCTTCTGTTTCCGATCTCTAATTAATTCCCTGATGTCCACATCAGTCCGGGAATCGCCGTACTGCTGTCTGAGGGCCCTACAAAGATCACACCAAGAGACACTGGAAACGGATCTATGGTACCGCCAAAACCAATCTGCTGCTTTACCCTCAAAAAGAGAGCTGGCATTTCGGCACAGTAAATCGTAATCGCCCTGAAGAGTTTGAATGGTGAGGGCTTCAACCCTGTATATAAAACTTTCAACGGACAGACTGTTAAAATTTCCGGAAAATTTCAATCGCCAATTCGCTATTATGTGCAACACCTTATCTGGACGAGACGCCAGGTCTGATAGCGATGAGTGGGTAAAGGCAGCACCGGTTGCAGCTGAATTCATGGGGCCTGAATTAATAGGATTCTGAACGTTATTAGGATCACTGCTACCCAAAGAAAGACCGAAGATTTGTTGGAACGTCTGATTCTCAACAGCTGGCAAAGTTTGCATCCGTGGTGGTGGAACGATTCGACCTTGAGAGGGAGGTGTATACTGGGGATGCACATGACTAGTAGAAGGTGTATTTGGCCTTGCATTTAAATTTAAACGAGAAAGACTGACTTCTATATTGGTTTGAATCAATTTGGACATTTGGTCGCTAAGAGAGGAAAACAGTTGAGACTGCTGTGCTGAAACAACCGATGTTACCATTTCCTTAAGTGCATCAGGATTTACAGCGGTGGAACTATCTGTAGCAGCACCACCGTTTCCAACAGCCGCGCTAGTAGAAGCCTGTTCATTGCCTTGTTCGTTCGAAGCCTGATTACCCGTATTCTTCTTCTGTGATCGAGTCTTAACCCCTGCTGAACCTACACCCTGACCATCACCGTGTAATCTGGCATTACAGACCGGACAATATGGCCTCATTTTTGCACAACTGGCGAGACAAGTTTTGTGAAATGTATGACCGCAAGAAGCAAGTTGGAATTGCAACTCAGACGTTATTAAACTGGCACATGCATTGCAAACAGGACGAGCTTCGCCTTCAGCATCTGTGACGATATTTTCCCTACTTAAGTTGAGCGACATTTTCTTTTTTTTTCCTTTTTTTTTTTTTTTACTGTATGGGGGACGATATCCTCTTATAAAAAATAAGTAAAGAACCGTTTGGAAAGAATTATTAAAATTTAATAACAACAGATAAATTCCCAAAACGGAAAAAAAAAATTGTTATGTTGGACAAAAGCTAATGAAAAATAAAAATTTACATAAGGGCTTAAGGTCAATTAAATTACTATTATTTAAAAAAAAAATTAATAAATAGACAAATGAATAAAAATAAAATAAAATACAAAAATAATTTCAAAAAAAGAAATTCAACGAAATTGAAAAGGAAGTTTTAGGATTTAGTTGTGAATAAAAAAAAATAATAAGGAGAATCTTAATTGTAGAAAATAAATATATTTTATTTTGAATAAATTTAGATTAGAGATAAAGTTAAAAAAAAACAAAAATAAAAAAAAAAAAAATTCCAGACTACCAAAAATTCAATTTATCATTTATTTCTGTTTGATTTCTTACTGCAGAGGCTTGCAAGTGGTTACCATTTGATATCACGAAAAGGAAACATAAAGGACAGTATGAAAAAAGAAAAAAAAAAAAAAATATTTGGTGGTTTAGAGACTTAAACTCCAAACATTCACACAAATAAATGTTAGGCTGAGAATGTTAACCCGCTCTGGGCCGTGGTCAGGTCTAGCTTAAAGAATTATCCAGACACTGCAATCCAATCGACAATGAACCGAACTTTAACACAAACAGAGAGTATGGTTTAGTATAGCATTCTTTATAAGTAGTCGAGAATGGATTAAAGTTCTTGACCATCAGCGAAATCTGACTTATAAAGGGGTACTATAGGAAGTAAAAGTTATAGAGAAAAGTAAAAGCAAAAGAAAGGAAAAAATGAAGATTTTGAAAGGAGCCGAAGGAGTTATATCAGTTTTTCATAAAGGATAAAAAAAAGGTGGAATTAAGGATATATTAACCCATTCGGGCCCCACGTTGGGCGCCATTTATATTTATAATGTAACATATAACATTTAAAGAAGTCGGAAGATGGTGGTAGCTAACTTGTGGAGGCAATGCACGCTTTCCACCGGCCTTATTGCTCGTCGGAATGGGGGGGTTAGAAACTCCACTATAGTTATTTCCGCTCATTGTTACTCACAAATACATTCAGTATTGCGTGCATCAGACTATTTTGTGTGCTGTGCGTATCTCTTGGCTGGACAGCAAAAGAAAGAAACCAACAGATACAAAAGTAGCGGACAGATACAGCGAAGAAAGAGGAAGATAGTTTAGACAGCAAATGGTTTATAGCAACATGATGTTCTGTTGCCAGAGATGCCCACCCAACCATGATCATAATGCGAAAATACGTCCATAAGAGAAGGGTTGTCATTATGATCCCAAGCCCACACCAGCAAGCCCTACTGCTAAATGTTTGAAACCAACCAGAAATATTTAAAATTTAAGCACAATTCATATTGATTTTATTTACAAAAGAAATCATAAAAATACGAACTTTTTAGGACAATTTAGAAATTCAAAATATATACTTGAAAAAACAAAAGAAATAAAGAAAAAGATATAAAACAAGCTTAAAGCAAATTAAGAAAAAAAAAAAATTAATATTAATGTAGTAAAGAAATAAAAATAATAATGAAAATCAACCTGTTCATGCAAGGTATGGTACTGATCCTTATTTGCATACATGAGAGAAAAAAAAGTAAATACGCAAGTGTAGAGAAAAAAAAACTAAATAAAAGTACACTCGTATTTTTAGTTTTATCCCCGGACTGGTGTGTGGTAATTTTTAGCAAAATTGTTATATAAAAAAAATTGTTTTATTTTCTGTATTAATAATCTTATTTTCCTTTTTAGTTATTTTTAAATTTTTGCCTTGTGTTTTTCTTTTCGTTTTTTTTTGAAAATGAATAAAAAAAATTCAAAACTTGAACAAACCGGCAGTAAAAAAAAAAAAAAAAATAAATGTAATGCAAAATTGATCACCCTTTTACTAGATCAGCAGCATTTGTTTTTATCCCAAAAAAAAAATAATGATATCAAAGCAACATAGAAAAGATCAATGACTTACTTTGTTCTCTTCTTTATAATCGGGTCCATCGTTGAAAGGCCTTTCTCAGAACTGGATCTAGGAGAGTATCAATGTTGACGACAGCTTGAGAAATGTTGCTGGGATGGCTGAAATGGTGCTGTGTACAAAAGGTGATTGAATGCCTAAAGTTGCGAGAGAGAAATGTTGCTTTCGTGTTTGTCCGCTCTTTCTGTTTTATGTTGATCGAAGATCTTGCATGTAATTAAACATTGTGTTGCGAGAGAAATTGTTGCGTTGTAATGGTTTAAAATGATCAATACTCATAGCAACATGTTGCGAGAGAAATATATCGCAACATGGTTTGTTTCCAACGATGTTTATAAACACCACGCATACTTATAAACGCAAAGCACAAGAACACATTGTTTCTGCAACATTATGGACTTTAGTCAACATGGTCTGTAAATAACAGTCTTGACAAAAAGTATAGCTATACAAATGTAATGTTGATTGTGTATCAACCTGTGCTCTTTGGCAACAAACAAACGGGATCACTGTAATCATGCCAAAAAAAAAATGTTTTCGCAAATCGTTGCTATGCTTTTAGAATTTTGCGCAACAATAAATTGCAGGTAAAATAACACTTTATGGAAGGGAATGAAATGAACAAAATTTCGGCAAAAACTAATGAAAAAAAAACCTTATGAAATAAAAAAATAGGAGAAAAAAAAAAAGGACAAGAATTGCCAACAAAATTTTTCTCTCACAACTCTAATTATTTAAATTCTATGTTTTCAGATTTTTTTCCCTTTCTTTTTTTTTTTGCAAATTTTGCAATATTTCTTGTTCACTTTTTTCCCGTTTTAAAACCTATTAGAAAAATCACACCAACTCCGAGCAAAATTAGCACATACTAAAGAAAAACTATTTTATAATTTTGTCTCACAAAATGAAAAGTAATATAAAAATTTAAAAAGAAATATATAATACTATGTGTTGGATGGGCAGAAAAATAATTCCAGGCAGTTATTAGATGTTAAGTTTTGTTCACAGTAATTATCACGAAACAATCGTACGTTTTTCTGTTGTTCGATTACGGACAGGGGGTTAATTGGCAGGCTTTCTATGTCGAAACTATACCACTTTTCATTGATTCTCGGGCTTCCAGGCCATAAAACTACACACTTTCATCGAATCTCACATATTATCCGGTCTAATTCCTTCGTCGGGCAACGAACCCCTGTGTTTAGAGACGATATGTAGGATGCAGCGACAATAGAAGACTGAATTCTCCAGTGTTTCCAGTGTAAGCAAACCACAATAAAATTTTGCTGAGAAGCAAGAAAAAGGGAACTGAGCCGAGGACAGGTTTCAATCGGTGGTTTTCTTTTCTGCGGTGCTCGACAGTGCCGTGAATATACAATATGTAGAAACCTATGTAAAAATTGAATTTTTTTTTTTTTTTTTGCTATCAAAAGGGAGCCTTTTATTTGATTATGTTAGGGAAAGTATTACCTCATAAAGGTGGCAAGAAAAAGGCAAAAAATCCTGTGGGCTTAGGCAGCCCTGAGGAAAGCCTCCAAAGCTCTTCTATGGGACCCAATGGTCCAAAAATGGTAGGAATTTTTTAAGAGGAGGCACTGATCGGAAAAAAAAAAGAAAGAAACGAAAAAAATTGTTCTCATAACGAGAGAGTGAAACGAGAACAAAAAAAAACTCACCAAGTGTCTTGTTCGTAAGCAACACAAAAAAAATAAAAACCAATGTGGATAAAAAAAAACGTCAATTCACTTTAAAAAAAAAACTTTCACCAAGTTACTAAATTGAACTTTTACACTCGCGATTTACCACGATAGCTTTAGAAAACCAAATGAAGGAGTCCAAAGTTTGCTACCAGTATTAAACCTCGGTAACGTTCTTGGATAACGTTTTCCTTCCAATTTCTGGTAAAATCCAAAAAAACAAATGAGGGGAAAAACGTCAACTATATGATAAATACTATTAGCCAATCCTACTCATATCCACATGAAGATGGCGTTGAATCAGAAAATCGTATTCAAATTCAAAATAACGACCTATTTCAAAAAGAAAAAATTCAACCTGCAAGCGCCATTACAAGGCTCAAGAAGTCAAGACCCCAGATCGGTTTATGTGGCAGCTATATCAAAACATGGACCGATTTGGCCCATTTACAATCCTAACCGACCTACACTAATAAAAAGTATTTATCCAAAATTTCAAACGGCTAGCTCTACTCCTTCGAAAGTTAGCGTGCTTTCGACAGACAGACGGACGGACTTGGCTAGTTCGACTTAATATGGGGTCTTAGACGCATATTTCAAGGAGTTACAAACAGAATGACGAAATTAGTATACCCCCATCCTATGGTGGAGGGTATAAAAACAACAAAACCGATTTTCTCGAAATTTTCGCATATTGTGTAAGTTGATCTGAAAGGAAACATAGGCTATATAATTTTTCGGTATCGGAAGGGGGACGGACCCTCCCCCTTATGACAAAAACACAACCAAAACTCAAAAGTGGACCGATCGGGACAATATATGTATCAAATGAAAGGTATTGGAGAGTAGAATACGAATATGGTATTAAAAATTTAGTCTAAATACCTAGCGGGCCGCCCCAACCCCAAAACTCCCCCAAACTGACATATTTGACCTTCATTTCAATATGGGGCTCAAATGAAAGGTATTCGGCAGTAGATTTCGAATCTGGCATACAAAATCAGATTGAAGACGCCATTAGACCAATTATGACAATATGATACTTGGCCGAATCGATTTTCATAAAATGTTCATATTGGGTTGCCCAAAAAGTAATTGCGGATTTTTTAAAAGAAAGTAAATGCATTTTTAATAAAACTTAGAATGAACTTTAATCAAATATACATTTTTTACACTTTTTTTCTAAAGCAAGCTAAAAGTAACAGCTGATAACTGACAGAAGAAAGGATGCAATTACAGAGTCACAAGCTGTGAAAAAATTTGTCAACGCCGACTATATGAAAAATCCGCAATTACTTTTTCGGCAACCCAATAGATTTAGTACGTTTGTCTGGAAGGAAAGATAGGCTATATAATTTTTAGGTATCGAGTGGAGGCGGACCCTCCCCCATACCCCAAAAACGCTACCCATATTCGAAAGTGTCCCGATGGGCACAGTAAGGGTATCAAATGTGGCGCTTTTGCTCCCAAAGATACGTCATATGGGTTATTTGACCCATTATGACATTATGGGACTCAAATGAAAGTAATTTGAGAGTATAAAACGAATTTGATATCCAATTTGTTTTGATGCACGCCGTAAAGCACCCCCTTAACTGAAATTCATTTCCGTTGGGAATAAAGAACGAATTTGATATCGCCGGTGGCCATCCCAGCCCATAAACACCCTCCAAATGGTTCATATTTACCGGCCATTGCAATATGGGGCTCAAATTAAAGGGATTTCGAAGTGCAGCACGAATTTGATATCCATATTTGAGTCAAAATGTCTGAGGTACTATGAAAGCAAAAAATAATCAAACAGTAAGGCATCATTGGCTAACCATAGCACTGATTGTCATTTCGTTTCAAAGTTTTCTGCGTAGTTTCTTAGAAACATTAACATTTCTCTATAGTAAGCTATCCCTCTGGTCTCTAGTTTCAATTATCTGTTATTCCATTCTTTACTTATCCCCTCCCAATTTCACTTGTTGTCGTATAAAAATAAATGTTGCATTATCATCCATTAAGGTGTCACTTTACCTAGTCACTGACAGCTGAGATAATTGCTGCTGTTAGTGCTGGGACTTTCGTTGGAAACTAGCATCCCATTTTGTCAATTTTCTGCAACACTCGCAACATTGTGATGCTTTATCCTTTACCTTATAAAGCCATAAACTAAAGTGTCTACGATTTAAATTACTTTTCTGTCAAAAGTCTGTTCGTAAGGCAGGTGTTGCGTATCATAATTGATTTATGAGCATTTTAATAACAATGCACTCAGAATACGAGGGAAGTTTGAAAAGTTTGGTTGCAATCATTTACCCCTCCACCATAGATCGCATAAAGGAGAGAGAAGCGCTGCGAATCATTTAATTTTATATCAACCCAGTTAGAAAATAATGCTTGATGCTGGAAGTTAGTGTACAGCAAAACACTAAGCAATGATGAGAACTAGCTGCATGAGCTAGACTGAGACAGTACAGACTCTATACAAGGAGGCAAGAAGTAAACGCGTGCCAAGTTCGGCTGGGGTGAATATTACATATAACGTTGTGTACAGATAACCGTATCTGGATCTTGGTCCGTATCTTAAAGTCATTGTACAAAACCTCAGCCAAATTGGTATAAAATTCAGCCCTCTAAAGACTCAAGAAATATAATCGGGAGATGGGTTTACATGCGTGCTGTACTAGGTTGTAAACCAATTCTAAACATACTTGGCACAGTTGGTGAAAGTCAGAATAAAATAGTTCACATAAAACTTCAGCTAAAACGGAAAGTAATGGCGCACTTTTGAATCTCTAGAAGTCAAGATCCTAAATTGGTTTATATGGCAGCTATATCAGGTTATAAACCGATTTAAAACATACTTGAAACAGTTATAGAAAGTCAAAGTTAAACACTTCATACAAGTTTCAGCCAAATCGGCTAAGAATAGCGCCGTCTGGAGGCTCATGAAGTCAAGATTCAAGATAGGTGTACATGGCAGCGATAACAAAACATAATCCGATACGGCCCATTTACAATCCCTACCGACCTACACTAAAAGGAAATATTTGTGCAAAATTTCAAGGGTCTAGTTTTATTCCTTCTTTATAAGATGCATATACTTTGTTGGGTCTCAGATGAATATTTCAATGTGTTACAAACGGAATGACGACATTAGTATACCCCCATCCTATGGTGGAGGGTATAAAAAAGTTACTTGCTGCAATAAAGGAATGAAGAAGGAAAGAAAAGTGGGAGGATTTAAGAGAAGACAAAAACCGAAACTCTTGAGGCCTCGGATACAAAATTGTTAGGGAAAAACGGAGCCCAACATCGGTGATGGATGAAAGAAGCGTTGAGAATATAATCTACAAACTCTTCTCCCAACATGACCGTAGAGAAGATAAAGTGGAAGTAAGGAATGTGGCCCCCAATATTCAGACCAGATAAGCTCCCGGTCTCGACGGCATACCGAAGAGATCATCAACCAGATATCTAAAAACACCATGGCTTCTGGGCAGAATTGCCTATTAACGAAGCTATCAGCGATGTGGTGGAGATAGTAGACGAGGCTAGGCCAGGGCGATTTTTTCCCTGAATAATACTCAAAAATGCCTACAAAAACGTTCGCTTGAGGTTTACAATATGTATTCCGATCTCAGTGATTTTCGTCTAAATTATACCCACCACCATAGGATAGGGGGTATGTTTACTAAGTCATTCCGTTTGTAACACATCGAAATATCCATTTCCGTCCCAACAAAGTGTAAGTATAGAAATCGGTCCATGTTTTGATATAGCTGCCATACAAACCGATCTTGGATCTTGACTACTTGATGCTCTAGAGGGCGCAATTCTTGTCTGATTTGACTAAAATTTTGCACATGCTGTTTTGGCATCACTGTGCGAGGTATAATTTAAATCGGTTCATAATCTGATATAGCTGCCATATAAACCAAACTTGGATGTTGACTTCTTGAGTCGCTAGAGGGCGCAATTCTCATCCGATTTGGCTGAAAATTTGCATGATGTGCTTTGTTATGACTTCCAACAACTGTGTTTAGTATGGCGCAAATCGGTACATAACCTGATATAGCTGCCATATAAACCGATCTTGGATCTTGACTTCTTGAGCCGCTAGAGGGCGCAATTCTCATCAGATTTGGCTGAAAATTAGCATGATCGGTTTTGTTATGACTTCCACCAACTGTGTTTAGTATGGCGCAAATCGGTGTACAACCTGGTTTAGCTGCCATATAAACCGATCTTGGATGTTGACTTCTTCAGCCGCTAGAGGGCGCAATTCCCATCCGATTTGGTTAAAAATTTGCATAATGTGTTTTCTTATGACTTCCAACAACTGTGTTTAGTATGGCGCAAATCGGTTTAAAACCTGGTATTGCTGCCATAAAAACCGATCTTGAATGTTGACTTCTTGAGCCGCTAGAGGGCGCAATTCTCATCCGATTTGGCTGAAAACTTGTATGATGTGTTTTGTTATGACTTGAAACAACTGTGTATGGCGCAAATCGGTACATAATCTGGAATAGCTGCCATATAAACCTATCTGGGATCTTGACTTCTTGAACCTCTCGAGCCAATTTGGCTGAAATTTTGTACAACGGCTTCTCCCATGACCTTCAAGATACATGTGAAATATGGTGGGAATCGATCTATAGCTTGATGCTGTTCCCATATAAACCGAACTTCCGATTTTCCTTCTTAAGCCCCTACAACCTGAAATTGTTATCCGAATGGACTTAGATATTACATAATGACTTTTACTGTAATTAGCATTCAAATCCTTTATAGTCCAAATCGGATTACAACTTGATATAACTCAAATACCATAACAGTTCTTATTCATTATTCTTTGTTTGCCTTAAAGAGATACCGGTATCCATGGTGGAGGGTATATAAGATTTGTCCCGGCAGATCTTAACATGCTTTTACTTGTCATACCTACATCATTGAATGAGGGGTACAGTCATCCCAGTACACTGGGTACGAATCCTGGCGAGAACACCAGCAAAAATTCTTAGCGGTGGTTATCCCCTCTTAATATTGGCAATGCGGTGAGGTACTGTACCATGTTAAAACGTCTCCCAAAAGAGGTGTCGCACTGCTGCACGCCGTTCGGACTCGGCTATAACAGGGAGGCCCTTATCGTTGAGCTTCATGTTTGAAGCTCATCCTTAGTGGAATGTTCATGGGAAATTTTTCATTTTCGTTCGGTTATGACTTCCAACATCCATGGTATAGCTCCCATATTAAGCGATAAACCGATCAGCAATATACGGTCGTCAGAAATTTAAATTTTGACTGATTTTGCAGAAGTTTGGTACATTAAGTATACATATGCCCTTAAATATAATAAATTTGTATACATTCTTAACAGTATTAATGTGGGTGGTTTACCGAGTTCACGTTTTACTAGTTCTTGTTACTTTTTGCATCCTTTTACGCGATATTTTCACTTTCCGAATTATTTCAGGTGCTATTTGATTTCACCAACACCATGGCGTTTGGCAATGCTATCAGTGTCATTTTAACGATTTATGGTGCGATACACCAACATTTTTTTTTAACTTTCAGGTGTTTGAGTTCACCAGCAAATCCGGTTTTGGGTTTCCATTCAAATCCATCACGAATATCATACTTTTTTTTGACGTTGCTAGTTCCAGTGCATTTTGTGTTAAGTACACTTAATTGGGTCAAAGATCAGTTTTAATACTCCCTACCTATAACGATGGCATATTTACTTCCATGAAATGAATTGAGTACATGTGTATGACTAATACCAATTGAGTTTATTTCACTGCGGAAAATTGCTAATAGCACAGTCCCCCATCACACTCCCACGTAATACATCAACTGCCTACGCCCAATTACACTTAAGTGTTTTTTAAGAATTCTTGTTTACAGAATACACAAAACGCGTCTCTTCTTAACGAATTTCAAATGAGTTGCAGACAGACTAGTGGTTGGGCATGCTTTTGTACATACTGCTCAAAGTCTTAAATTGCACCTCTGTGCCAAGAGGTAGCTATACAAGAGTAGAAAGCTGTTATTAATGGACTATTTGTGATATAACGGGACACCAAGTTGGTAGCTGGAAAAAAAAACAAACACATTGAATGTGTAAGGGAAAATATTAAGAGGCTCCTCCTTAGATGTTATTTTCCATGGATTGACTTTTAAATGAGATAAAACTTACGCTTCGACAGGAACCAGAAAATTACCTGAAAAAGATATATAATTTATTACAATTAGTAGATAAATGGAAAGTTTTTGAAGAAAATAACAGAAATTGCAATTTTTTTATTTATTTTTCAATAAGGTTAAAAGGATTATCCATACCGTCGTACAACCTCCAGTAGCTATAAGGGATATAAGAAGGGTGTAAGGGCGTCCATGCCCGGCTTTCACAAAATCCTAATCCTCACCCTCACCCTTATCCTTATTCTTATTCTTATATTTATCCTTATCCTTATCCTTATCCTTATCCTTATCTTTATCCTTATCCTTATCCTTACCTTATCCTTATCCTTATCCTTATCCTTATCCTTATCCTTATCCTTATCCTTATCCTTATCCTTATCCTTATCCTTATCCTTATCCTTATCCTTATCCTTATCCTTATCCTTATCCTTATCCTTATCCTTATCCTATCCTTATCCTTATCCTTATCCTTATCCTTATCCTTATCCTTATCCTTATCCTTATCCTTATCCTTATCCTTATCCTTATCCTTATCCTTATCCTTATCCTTATCCTTATCCTTATCCTTATCCTTATCCTTATCCTTATCCTTATCCTTATCCTTATCCTTATCCTTATCCTTATCCTTATCCTTATCCTTATCCTTATCCTTATCCTTATCCTTATCCTTATCCTTATCCTTATTCCTTAATCCTTATCCTTATCCTTATCTTATCCTTATCCTTATCCTTATCCTTATCCTTATCCTTATCCTTATCCTTATCCTTATCCTTATCCTTATCCTTATCCTTATCCTTATCCTTATCCTTATCCTTATCCTTATCCTTATCCTTATCCATTATCCTTATCCTTATCCTTTATCCTTATCCTTATCCTTATCCTTATCCTTATCCTTATCCTTATCCTTATCCTTATCCTTATCCTTATCTTATCCTTATCCTTATCCTTATCCTTATCCTTATCCTTATCCTTATCCTTATCCTTATCCTTATCCTTATCCTTATCCTTATCCTTATCCTTATCCTTACCTTATCCTTATCCTTATCCTTATCCTTATCCTTATCCTTATCCTTATCCTTATCCTTATCCTTATCCTTATCCTTATCCTTATCCTTATCCTTATCCTTATCCTTATCCTTATCCTTATCCTTATCCTTATCCTTATCCTTATCCTTATCCTTATCCTTATCCTTATCCTTATCCTTATCCTTATCCTTATCCTTATCCTTATCCTTATCCTTATCCTTATCCTTATCCTTATCCTTATCCTTATCCTTATCCTTATCCTTATCCTTATCCTTATCCTTATCCTTATCCTATCCTTATCCTTATCTTATCCTTATCCTTATCCTTATCCTTATCCTTATCCTTATCCTTATCCTTATCCTTATCCTTATCCTTATCCTTATCCTTATCCTTATCCTCTATCCTTATCCTTATCCTTATCCTTATCCTATCCTTATCCTTATCCTATCCTTATCCTTATCCTTATCCTTATCCTTATCCTTATCCTTATCCTTATCCTTATCCTTATCCTTATCCTTATCCTTATCCTTATCCTTATCCTTATCCTTATCCTTATCCTTATCCTTTCCTTATCCTTATCCTTATCCTTATCCTTATCCTTATCCTTATCCTTATCCTTATCCTTATCCTTATCCTTATCCTTATCCTTATCCTTATCCTTATCCTTACTTAACACTTACCTTAACCTTACCTTACCTTACCTTAACCTTACCTTAACCTTACCTTACCTTAACTTTAACATTACCTTAATCTTACCTTAACTTTACCTTAATCTTACCTTAACATTACCTTAACCTTTCCATAACCTTACCTTAACCTTACCTTAACCTTAACTTAACCTTAACCTTAACCTTACCTTAACCTTACCTAAACTTACCTACCTTACCTTAACCTACCTTAACCTTACCTTAACCTTACCTCAACCTTACCTTAACCTTTCCTTAACCTTACCTTAACCTTACCTTAACCTTAACTTAACCTTACCTTAACCTTACCTTAACCTTACCTTAACCTTGCTTGCCTTAAACACTTACCTTACCTTACTTTAACCTTACCTTATCCTTTCCTTAACTTGCCTAACCTTAGCCTTACCTTAATCTTACCTTTACGTCACCTTAACCTTACCTTAACCATACCTTAACCTTACCCTAACCATACCTCAGCCTAACCTTACCTTAACCTTTCCTTACCTCAATCCTTCTTAACTTACCTTGACCTTACCTTAGCCTTGCCTTAACGAAACCCCTACCTTAACCTTTTCTTAACCTTACCTAACTTTACCTTGACCTTAGCTTTACCCTAACCTTATCTCTAACTTACCTTTCCCTAACCTTTCCTTAACCCTAACTTAACATTACCTCAAACTTCATTATCGGTACCGTAAGCTTTCCATATTATTACCTTAACCTACCTCAGCCCTACCTACTCCTTACTTTAACCTTTCTTAATCTTGCCTTAACCTTACATCATGTACCACAATGGACTTAAAATTATCTAAGTGAGTCTGTAAAGGACCTTACCTTACCTTAACCTTACCTTAACCTTACCTTAACCTTACCTTAACCTTACCTTAACCTTACCTTAACCTTAGCTTACCTTAACCTTACCTTAGCCTTACCTTAATCATTCCATAACCCTCCCTAACTTTCATTAACTTTACCATAACCTTAGCTTAACTTTGCCTGAACCTTCCCTTAACCTTACCTTAACCTTACCCTAACCTTACCTTAACTTAACCTTACCTTAACCTTTCCTTAACTTTACCTTAACCTTAGCTTAACTTTGCTAAACCTTCCCTTAACCTACCCTCTACCTTACCTTAAGCTTATCTTAACTTTACTTTAAGCTAACCTTATCCTCACCTTAACCTTTCCCTAACTTTATCTTAACCTCAAAATTAACTTAACCTTAATTAAATCTTACTTTAAACTTACCTTAACCTGAGTAATTGAAGGTTCCATGATATCCAACCCAAATACAGACCATATCGGCCTATATTCTGGTATACTAAACTACTAAATTTCCCATAAACATTCCATTAAGGAACAGGGGATACTTCTCTCGTATAAATGAGTGCAGTGAGATTTAATTTAAGCTCAATGATAGAGGGCCTCTTTTTGCACAGATACTCCTTATTGGGGCCAATATGGCCCCAACGTCCTATACCATATTGAGCCATATTTGTTCAAAAATGGGCCATATTGGTTCAATATCTGGATATAGATTCCATATAAAGTGGTTATCCGACTTGACTTCTTGAGACTTCTGATATGGCTCCCATATAAAATTTAATTTGGGACTGGAAGCCGCAATTGTTATTCGACTTGGCTGAAATTTTTCAGGGTGTGTTTTGTTATAAGTTCTAATAACCGTTCCTAGTATCGGTCCAAATCTCGTCTTTATCCTGATATAGCTTGCATATAAACCGATCTCCCGGTTAGATATCTTTATTCCCCGGAATCCGCAATTGTTGACCGATTTGGCTAAAATTTTGCTATTATGACTTCCAACATTCATGGTCAATATAGTCCAAATAGGTCTACAATCTGATATACCTCCTTCAGAATCGTATCTTCTGACTAGTCTTCAAGGGTCCCTTGAAGTTTAAATTTTTACCCGATTATGCTGAATCTTACAGCATAAATTATACGCATGCCCTTCAACTAATTTCATTTGTTTAAATTTTAGGAACAATCCATGGTGATGGGATCCCAAAATTCGGCCCGGCTTAGTTTACCATATTTTTACTTATTTGTATTTGAATTTGAGTTTTCTCACATAAACTTTTTCTACTTCATTAATTTTTTTCATGAGAGGCCACCTATTGCGTAACATTTACAGCATCTTCATATCCTTCGGTGAAAACAATAAACTCAACAACGGCAATAGATTTTCAATAAATACTGCCTGAGTGCTGTTGCAGGTAGCGAGGGTTCATCTCGAGTATTTTGCCATACAGTGCCGTGGGACTTGTAAAGCAGACTCATATACACACTGACGCTAGCATACGTCATCACGTACACGAACACAAATTGAAAGGATTCTAAATACCCAAACAGGTGAATATGGATGGCTGTGTATAATGCTCTCCTTCATATGAATTGCTATTCGATACTCCTACAAAGCGTGGAATGTGTACCATGTGTATGGGAGCGAGTGGGTGTGCGTTGCGTTGGAAGTTTATGAGAGTACTTTTGCAACAGCATATCTCGAGTTGACTCTTACAACCTACAAATGAGCCATAAAAGGTAAACAAATTGAGGCACATTCAAATCAAGCAACGGAACAACCAGTGACATTAATGCCTTTGCGATTTGGCGCCCCATAGCTTGGTTGGCTTATTTGTTGCCGTTTAAATGACGAGCAGTGAAATCAGTTGTACCCGATGGCCCCAAAAATTTATTGAGTGTAGGTAAATAACAGCTTGGAAATGATTTGATACCAAAAACGTGTTGGGTTTTAATACACCAACGAAAAAGGGGCAAAAATACATTTGAATTGATTTTGTGCTCCATATTACAGAGAGAAAAAGGCAAAGGAAGATAAAAGGGTGTGCTTTGGGAAGGGTTTCCAAATAAGGTAATTAAAGCTTAAAATGAAACACAAGCCAGTAAAAAGAGGTTAAGTGTAGCCCTTGGATAGTCATTAAAATAGATTTTATGTAAAATTTAGACAAATTATTTCAGTTTATGAGTGGATTATTTTGGATGAGAAAAAAGGTTAGTGAGGAAGTTTTCCTGGAGCTTAGATAGTGAAATGGCAGACTATGTTTATATGTGAGCTTATCTATCTTAGGTCCCATGGGGATGATATTTAGTGCTGGAGGGCTGGAGGGCGATTTCGATATCTGACAAGGTCAAATACTTAGGTGTGATCTTGGATAGGAAACTGAACTGGAAGTGTCACATTCAGGAGCGAACTGAGAAGGCTCACAGATGTTGGGCACTATGTAGACGGGCCGTAGGCTCAAAATGGGGCCCGAATCCTAGGATAGTCCACTGGCTCTACAGGAGCGTGATTAGATCAATACTTACTTATGACTCAGTAGTTTTGTGGACCGCTATGGAGAAAAAGTGCAACATAAAGACCATACAACAGGTTCAGAGAACATGTTGTCTTGCCATTGGCGGAGCGATGAGGACCACGCCCACTAGGGCACTGGAGACTATTCTAGATATCCGACCCATTGACATACAGATTAAGTGTGAGGCAGCCACTACGGCTATGAGACTTAAGGCGATGGGAGAATGGATTGAGGATGGGAGTAGCTCTTACCATCGCGGTATAATCGAGGCGACGATAGAAAATCTGGAAGGAAGGGAAGAGGTTTCCAATGGCATACCTGAGATGAACCTTGAAGTCGAGTGCAAGGCACTGCTGCCATCGGCACAGTCTTGGATTGACGGAACCCTAGTATTGCCATCTGGAAGATCATGTTACACGGATGGATCAAAGTTAGAGGGCGGAGTGGACCTGGGGGTTACATTGAAAACCCAGGGACTGAGATCTGTTTTAGACTGCCTGACCATAATACGGTCCTGCAGGCGGAGATCCAGGCGATCACAGAATTCCTGAAGTGGTGTGGTGCTAAAGCAAGGACGTCGAGTCTGAACATCTTTACCGACAGTTAAATTGCCATAAGGGCAATAACAACCAGGGCGGTAAGGTCACGAAGAGTCTTGGAGTGTCTGAAGTGTTGGAGTCTGAGGATGGTAAAATCCGCATCGTTTTGGTGCCGGGCCATAACGGAGTAAGAGGAAATGAAAGGGCAGATGATTTGGCGGTGAAGGCCAGAGGGCTGCCGTCAATAAACTTGGTTAACCCGAAGTCTTTCGGGTCGACGCAGTCCGAGTTAAGGAGTGGGCGACGAATGCATGCAACATTGTGGAACAGTGAAACGGTCGGTAGAACGGCGAAAATCCTATGGGGGGATCCAGATCGTGAGAAGACGAGGCCATTACTGAAAGGAAGCAAGAAGGAGGTCAGTATAGCTTTGGGTATCATAACGGGACACAAAGGACTACAAGCTCACTTATGTAAAATCGATGCGGCAAGTGATAGCATGTGTAAGGCATGCGGGGAAGATGATGAGACTTTGGAGCATTTCCTTTGTCATTGCCCGGCTTTCGCATCCAACAGTTACCGGCTCTAAGGTGGAGATACATTACCAGACCAATGAACCAACTTAGGAGCGTGGCATTGAAAACAATTCACGATTTTGTAAGTGGCACGGAATTCCTAACATAAAATTTTCTTTTCAGAGGTTACTTTATAATGTTTAGAGCGCACAATAAGCCGATTACTGGCTTAGGTGTATGTCCATAGTGGCATGGGGGGGATTAATAGCTGCATCCTCTTTTCAACCTAACCTAACCTAACCTAGACGAATATTTCGAGATACTACAAATGGATTGACAAGATTAGTATACCTCCAGCCTATGGCGGTGGGTATAAAAATGGAGATATTGAGCTGAAACTTTGCAAAGATTCTTTTTTTTTGCCATAGGCATGATAAGTTCGAAGATGGACCATATCTTGATATAGTCTATCAAGATATAGTCCATCCCATATAGAGCGATCTGCCGATTTAAGATCTCAGCCCAAAAAAGCCCCATGTATTATCCGATTTTGCTGAAATTTTAAGACATTGAGTTAGGTGTTAGGCCACTCGACAGCCTTCTTCAGTTTGGGCAAGATCGGTCCAGATTTGGATATAGCTGTCATATAGACCGATCTCTCGGTTTCAGGTCTTGGACCCATAAAACGCACACTTTTTGTCCGATTTCGCTGAAATTTACAACAGTTAGTTGTGCTAGGTCCCTCGACATCCTTCTTCAGTTTGGGCCAGATCGGTTCAGGTTTGGATATAGCTGTCATACAGACCGATCTCTTGATTTAAAGTCTTGGGCCCATAAAAGGCGCATTTATTTTCCGATTTCGCTGAAATTTGAGACAGTGAGTTGTATTAGGCCCTTCAACACTTTTCTTCAATTTGGCTTAGATCGGTCCAGATTTGGATATAGCTGTCGTATAGACCGATCTCTCGATTTAAGGTCTTGTGGCCATAAAAGGCGCACTTCTTTTCCGATTTCGGTAAAATTTACCACAGTTAGTTGTGCTAGGTCCTCGACATCTTTTTTCAGTTTGGGCCAGATCGGTCCAGATTTGGATATAGCTGTCATATAGACCGATCTCTCGATTTAAAGTTTTGGGCCCATAAAAGGTGCATTTAATGTCCGATTTCGCTGAAATTTGAGACAGTGAGTTGTGTTAGGCCCTTCAACACTTTTCTTCAATTTGGCTCAGATTGGTCAAGATTTGGATATAGCTGTCATATATACCAATCTCTTAATTTAAGTTCTTGGACCCATAAAAGGCGCATTTATTGTCCGATTTCGCTAAAATTTAGGACATTTAGTTGTGCTATGTCCCTTGACATCCTTGCTAAATTTGGGCCAAATCAAACCTGATTTGGATATAGCTGCCGTATAGATCGATCTCTCGATTTAAAGTCTTGGGCCCATAAAAGACTTATTTATTGTCCCGATTTCGCCCAAAAAAGGTATTGAAAATTGAACAGTGTCTCGTTTTAATTACACCCTGAATGTCCGTGCCGAATTGGACCATATTTGGATATAGCTGCTATGAGTACACCTTTTAGATTATGAAGGAAAGTGTTTTAGTTATATACCCATGGTGGTGGGTATCCATAGCTCGGCCCTTCCGAACTAAGTGCCTTTTTAATTGTTCTTTCAGGCTTTAGACGATTTAAGAAGACTGAATCCAGGATCTCTTGTTCTATCATCAAAGTGGTACGAGAGGGTGCAGTCATCAATTGTGAAGCAATCAGTGACGGCACCAGTTAATCTACCCAGATCGAAGGGGGAAAGGAATTTTTATTTCTATTTTTCCATCATCAAAGTGGTACGAGAGAACATCAAGTAAAACACCTCATGCTAAATTTTGTAAAGATCGAACCAAAATTGTGGCTGCTACAGCCTTAAAAGGCTATATCGAATGAAAGATGTTTATGAGAGCTATATCCAAATCTGAACCGATTTTGTTCAATAGCGTTTGTCCTTGGGCCAAAAAAGTTTCATGATAATCGGTCACTAAATGCTTCCTGTACCTTGATCTCAAGAATATATGGGCAGACAGACGGACAGACAGCTAAATCGAATCAGAAAGTGATTCAAAGCCGATCGGCTAGAACTAGATTTGATCGATCAATGGGTCTAGCTCTTCTCCTTCTTAGCGTTGCAAACAAATGCACAAAGTTATCTTACCCTGTACCAAAGTGGTGGGGTAGAGTATAAAAAATATCATTGCAATTTATCACATTTGTTTAGAAATATCCAAATTGTATATTTCCTCTCTCTTTTATTTTGTCAAGTTTCCATAGCAGTTTCTATGGCAGTGCCCAACTCCCCAAGGATGTCAACATGAAATGCAATTTGATTTACTCTGATTGCTTTATTATTTCATATGTGCACTGTAACAACAAACATTTTCACATCCATCGAACCAACCAACTCACATGTGTGAAAATGCCTTACACATACTCATGCAAGCATTTCTAACAACTACAGCGACAAATGAGTTGTTTGTCATGCTTTTCAGTGGAAATTTGCATTCATTCTTCCGATAAAATCGTTATTCATATTCAATTTGAGCATATTTGAGCATATTTTTGCAAATTTGTATTGCAATTGCATTACAACGTACGCTATACGTATTGGCAACTGTGATGGAAATATGGTCATAATCGCATTTGTCAATAAATGCCAAACATATTCAAATACTTGGTCAACTGAATTTACCAATTGCCAGAAGGTAAATGAAAGAAAAATTGTCAATATTTACATTTTTGGATAGATTTTTAGATTTTTTGCCATTTTGTGTATTCAGAGTTACTTAGAATAAATATGGCTAAAATAAAAGAACAACAAAAAATAAAATATTATCAATAATGTATGTTGGGGATTAGCAAATTTATTTATTCAGGGTAAAGCTTAAGCAAACAAGTAAAAAAGCGTTAAGTTCGGCCGGGCGGAACTTTGGATACCCACCACCTCGGGCATATATGTAAAGAACCATTCATCAAAATGCGGTGAAAATTGCATACCTTATGTCCCATAGCAGTTATATCGAAATATAAACCGATTTGGACCATATAATAATAAGTATGAGGCATTGCTCAATTGTGTATAGCAAAATATTGGTCTTTTTAGTAGCTATAACTAAAAATAAACTGATCTGAACCATATACAACATGTCGACATCCAAGCCTTACATAAGTCACTGTGTCAAATTTCAGTTAAATCGGATTATAAATGCCCATTTTTTTGGGGCCAAGACTTTAAATCGAGATATCGGTCTATATGGAAGCTATATGCAAATCTTGATCGATATAGACCAAATTGCAGAAATATGTGGAGGGGCTCAACCTAACATACTGTCCCAAATTTCGGCTAAATCGGACAATAAATGCCCCTTTTATAGACCCAAGACTTAAAATCGAGAGATCGGTCTATATGGCAGCGATATCCAAATCTGATCCGATCAGGGCCACATTCAAGAAAGATATCGAAGGGCCTAACACAAATCACCGTCCCAAAATTCGGCGACATCGGACAATAACTACGCTTTTTATGGCCCCAAAACCTTAAACCGAGAGATCGGTCTATATATCAAAATCTGGACCGATCTGTGCCATATTGCAGAAGTATGTTGAGGGGCTTTACTTAACTCACTGAACCAAATTTCGGCGACATCGGACAATAGATATGCCTTCTATGGGTTTAAAACCTTAAATCGGGGAATCGGTCTATATGGTAGCTATATCCAAATCTGATCCGATCAGAGTCAAATTGAAGAAAGATATTGAAGAGGCTAACACAACTCACTGTCCTAAATTTCAGCAAAATCGGATAATAAATGTGGCTTTTATGGGCCTAAGACCCTAAATCGGAGGATCGGCCTATATGGCAGCTATATCCAAATCTGAACCGATCTGTGCCATATTGCAGAAGTATATTGAGGGGCTTTACGTAACTCACTGTCCCAAATTTCGGCGACATCGGACAATAAATGCGCCTTTATGGATTCAAAACCTTAAATCGAGAGATCGGTCTATATGGCAGCTATATCCAAATCTGGACTGATCTGAGCAATATTGCAGAAGTATATTGAGGGGCTTAATATAACTCACTGTCCCAAATTTCGGCGACATCGGACAATAAATGTGGCTTTTATGAGCCTAAGACCCTAAATCAGAGGATCGGTCTATATGGCAGCTATATTTAAATATAGTCCGATCTAAAACATATTTGGACCAGTTGTTGGGAAGCCTTAAACTACTCACTGTTTTAAATTTCAGCGAAATCGGGTAATAAATAAAGCATTTATGGGCTTCTACGACGCTCGCTTGTTCATTACGCGACCTTTTCAACCTTGCCTACTGTGCGGGAGTCTTCCCGGCGCATTGGAAAGTTGCGAACTTTCAGCCAATACCCAGGAAGGGTGAGGCAAACAACCCTGCGAATTATCGGCCAATTGCGATATGCTCCGCTCTCTTCAAGGTCATGGAGAGCATGGTTACTCACCACCTTGTGAGGTATTTATAGTCCAATGGCCTTCTTAGCGACCAACAGTATGGGTTCCGCAGAAATCGCTCTACGGGTGACCTCAGGGCGCTTCTGTCGGAACATTGGAGTGGCTCAATCCACCGGTTTGGTGAGAGTAAGGTTGTGGCTCTGGATATCTCCAAGGCATTCGATAGGGTCTGGCACGGTGCACTACTTTAAAAACCTGTCGCATTTGGTGGCTTCGTTCGATTTATTTCGAGCTTGCTCAGAGATCGCACTATTCGAGTCGTTATAGATGGATTCTCATCCAATGAGCACAAATTGAGTAACAGGTGTACCCCAGGGCTCTGTTCTTTCTCCTTCTCTTTTCTTTGATTATCATCAACGATCTGTTGGGTCAGACATGGAATCCGATCTACTCATTTGCGGATGACAGTAATCTCTGTCATTCGTACTCATTCGACCATAGGCCAAGTCTTCGAGAGATTGAGGGCACCCACCTCGGGTTATGAACGATACACTCTGCCAGGATTTGCTGGCCATTTCTGAGTGGGGTCGATTTTAATGCACGGAAGACTCAGAGCTGTTTGTTGTCACACAAACGATTCGCTCATCTTACGATCATCTTTGTCTATTAACGGTATAGATGTTGGGCAATCAGAAGCTCTTGATGTTCTGGGCATGAAAATACAAAGTGATGTCCGTTGGGCTAAACATGTATTCGAAGTGTCGAAAGAAGCATTCGAGTGTTTAGGCTTCCTTAGACGGTGTAAGAATTACTTCACTCTGTCTGACCACTTTCATAAGGCCGAAAATGGAGTACAACTCACTTGTATGGGCCGGAGCATCAAAATCATCCCTGGAGATACTGGACCGCGTACAGAGGAGAGCGATGGCGTTGATTGGGGACAGTGAGGTATCCAACTCTATTGCCTCCCTCCATCATCGTCGCAATGTGGGTTGTTTGGCGCTGTTCTATGGGCACTTTCATGGTGTGTGTTCGTCTGATATTAGTCTTCTTATTCCTGATGTAAGGATTTATGTCAGGGATACTAGACATTCTAGGGACTTACACCCGTTTGTAATTGATTGGCCAGCGGACCGCACAATGCATTATGGAGAGAATTCTTATTTCGCCCGAATCGTTCGTATGTGGAATCGACTTCCGGCTAATGTTTTCTCCACCCACATTTACATCTAAAGATTTAAGACAAATGTCAATAAACACTACATCCTTTCGTCAAGACCCAAGATCGGTTTGTATGGCAGCTATATCAAAACATGGACCGATTTGGTCCATTTACAATACCAACCGACCTATACTTAAAAGAAGTATTTGTGCAAAATTTCAAGCGGCTAGCCTTACTCCTTCGAAAGTTAGCGAGCTTTCGACAGACGGACGGACGGACAGACGGACGGACAGACGGACAGACGGACGGACAGACGGACGGACAGACGGACGGACAGACGGACGGACAGACGGACGGACAGACGGACGGATAGACGGACGGACAGACGGACGGACGGACGGAAGGACGGACAGACGGACGGACGGACAACAGACAGACGGACGGACAGACGGACGGACGGACTGACGGACGGACTGACGGACGGACTGACGGACGGACAGACGGACGGACAGACGGACGGACAGACGGACGGACGGACGGACAGACGGACGGACAGACGGACAGACGGACGGACAGACGGACGGACAGACTTGGCTAGTTCGATATCGCTTGCATTAGGAGGGGATAACCGCCTCAGAAAAATTTCGAATATTCTCGCCAGGATTCGTTTGCAGGCGTTCAGCGTGCTATCCTCTGTGTCATGGTGGCCTGCCTTTCATATAAGCAGTTCGATTTAGGTAGGAGCTATACCAAGTTATGGACCGATATGGACCTTACTTGTCATGGGCGTTACAAACAACAACTTGAGCAAAATCGGACCATAAATGAGCCCTCTAGAAGCAGTAATGCAATTTTGCTCAATAACATTCTATTGAGGCGTTGAGTGTCAAAGGCTGACATGATAACCTCAGCGATGCGGTGGCCCCAATCTCACATGGGTTAATTTGGACCGCAGTTTATATAGGCGCCACTTCAGTTTATGTGCCGATTCAATTCATATTAGGAAGTCAAATCAGGGGATTTTTGTTGTAAGGGACCTTTTTCGGAGCCTGGGCCATTATGGCCTATTAACAACACTATTGGCCTACATTAATGGGGAGAATTTGTTTAAAATTAGGAGTTTTATTCGTTCGTTCCAAAGGAAGAGTGCTTTCCAAAGACGATGGTGCATTACAAAACCGACTTAGAATGTCAGGTTCGCTCCCATGATTTTAAGCATGGAATCTCTCAGTGAAAAGTGGTGCGCATATAAAACTCTTCTCGTTGCGTAAGTAAATCATAATTATGATCATGCAGTATCTCAAAAATCTTGATTTAAACCACATCCTCCTTTTTGCTTCTCCATGGACAGTTTCACCCCCCAGTTAGTCTCAAATCACAGCTTCAAAAAATATTTCTGATTCAATTACCTAATTGCTGTTATATCAAATCTAACCCAAAGTGGTACTCGATCTGAGCTGTTGGCTCTCTATAGTTGAGGCTAATCAAAATATAGATTTAAAGAATCAGAAACTAATATCCCAAGGGCCTTTACAACTCTTACCCTTTGTGTTTCATTTTAGTTTAACTTCCCTCAATTAACTTCACTAAATGTTTACTTTTTACAAAGAAAACAAAAAAAAAAAAAAAATACAAAAACTTATAATACAGCCAGCATAGTCTTCAACAAACCAAAACACTTAAGGGAAATATCCTTAAGGGTTTAAATTTCCCAAGTAATAAATTCGTATCTCAATTTACTATGACTTCCTTGGCAGTCGACAAAAAAAAAAAAAACACGAATCCAAAATACTCTCGTTTTTTTTTGGTTTTATTTATCCTAATAAGACCAGTGCACGTGCTTTGTCTTTTATGCAGAACATGTTTTCTCAACTTTTCCATTATCCTCATCAAAGTTCGAAGTTAAAAGACCCAAGAAACCCTGTTTGGATATTCAAAAAAAACAAAGAAAACCAACCATTTGTGTTTAAGGGCTTTAAGGGGCGCAGTGTTTATTGCAACTTCCGTTTATCCCTATCGTTTTCATGGTAAAGTTTTTTTTTTGCACAAAACGATTGTTGTTTTAGTCATAATCATCATTGAAAATAGCAAACAGAAGCAAACAAACAAATAAACAAACAGAAAGACAGACAGAGGGAGACACAGGGACACACAACTAAATGAATACAACTGTGCTCAGTTCAGTTGAGTTGAGTGAAGTGGAGGAAAACAAAAAACTCACTTCCGGTTTTTGTTATTGTCGCCCCAGGACATCCGCAAAACATTGGCCTGATGAGGAAATGAATGTTTGACGCTGAGGCTGATGTTGATGTAGATGTAAATGTTGATGACGTTGTTTTTACTCGCTTGCCATCGGTTAGTATATCGTCATGTGTGCGTGTGTATGGACAAAAACTGTTTTGTGTGTGTGTTTGTTTTCTCTATTTGCACTTGACTGAAGGTCACATACACACACACACACCGAAATGATAATGAATGGCATAAAAACAAAGCTTACGTTGCACTATTTCCTTTATGGACAATAACAGTATGAAAAACCAAAAACTATTTTGGGGAAAAATTTGTTAAGGGTTAAGATTAAATTGGGGATTCGGATAGTGAAGGTTCACTCGTTCTACAAATACCATAAAATCAAAAACTTTTGTAGAAAAAAAAAACATAAGGCAAACATTTTATTTCTGTAAAATGAGCTCTGCCAAATTTGATGAATATCTTATACCCCCATTTTATATATCCTGCATGCAATGAAAATTTGTTTTTCGTAAATTCTTGTACGGATTAAACCGAAGACGACTAAATGGATATTCGAAGCCATTGTGAGCGCAATGCTGATGTATGGCACACAGATATAATGCGGGACTGTAGATAGAAAGCCTCGTAGCTAGAAGTGAGAGAAGCTACTAAAACTGGCGGCCACCGTAGTGCTGAGGCCACCGTTATGATGCTGATTGTCTGGGTTCGAATCCAAGCGAGAACACCATATAAAATTTTCAGAGATATTGGATTGCCCAAAAAGTAAATGCGGATTTTTCATATAGTCGTCGTTGACAAATTTTTTCAACGGCTTGTGACTCTGTAATTGCATTCTTTCTTCTGTCAGTTAGCAGCTGTTACTTTTAGCTTGCTTTAGAAAACAAGAGTAAAAAAAGCATATTTGATTTAAGTTCATTCTAAGTTTAATTAAAAATGCATTTACTTTCTTTTAAAAAAATCCGCAATTACTTTTTGGGCAACCCAATAGCTATACCCTTTTAATGCTGGCGACATTTGTTATGTACTATGCCATATAAAAACTTCTCCCCAAAGGGTTAGAGCACTAAGGCAAGCCATTTGGACTCGACCAAAAAAAAAATTCTCTCATCATTGAGCTTATAATTGAAATGGATGGCACCCATTATTCTAAAGGTTGATTTTTATAGAGCTATAGGAAAGTTGTTCAAAAAAAAAACAAGTAAGAGCGTGCTAAGTTCGGCCGGGACGAATCTCATATACCCTCCACCATAAGTGAATGCTGAACATTGTAGAAGTCATTGTGTAAAATTTCAGCTAAATCGAATAAGAATTGCGCCATTTAGGGGCTCAAGAAGTAAAATAGGGAAATCGGTTTAAAGGCGACCTGTATCTGGCTATAGACAGATCCAGACCATATTTGATAATTATGTTGACGATCATGGGAGAAGCCGTTGTTAACAATTTAATCCAAATCAGATAGAAATTACTCCCTCTAGTGGCTCAAGAAGTCAATATTCCAGATCGGTTTATATGACAGCTATATGAGGTTATGGACCGATTAGAACCATATTTGGCACAGTTAATGCAAGTAATAACAAAAGACGTCATGCAAAATTTCAGCCAAATCGAATACGCATTGCGCCCTCTGGAGGCTCAAGAAGTCAATATCCCAGATAGGTTTATATGGCAGCTTTATGAGGTTATGGACCGATTAGAACCATATTTGGCACAGTTAATGGAAGTCATAACAAAAAACGTAATGCAAAATTTCAGCCAAATCGGATACGAACTGCGCCCTCTAGTGGCTCAAGAAATCAATATCCCAGATAGGTTTATATGACAGCCTTATCAGGTTATGAACCGATTAGAACCATAATTGGCACAGTTAATGGAAGTCATAACAAAAGACGTCATGCAACATTTCAGCTAAATCGGATACGAATTGCGCCCTCTATTGGCTTAAGAAGTCAAGATTTAAGATCGGTTTATATGGCAGCTATATCACGTTATTGACCGATTTCAATCATACTTAGCATAGTTGTTTGAAGTCATAACAAAACACGTGCATGCAAAATTTCAGCTAAACCGGATAATAATAGCGCCCTCTAAAGGCTCAAGAAGCCAATATCCCAGATCGGTTTATATGGTAGCTATATCAGGTTATGAAACGATTGGAACCATACTTAGCACAGTTGTTGAAAGTCATAACGCAAGACTTCAAACTAATTTTCAGCCAAATCAAATAGTAATTGCGCCCTCTAAAGGCTCAAGAAGTCAAGACCCCACAACGGAATATATGACAGCTATATCACGTTATTGACCGATTTCAATCATACTTAGTACAGATGTTGGAAGTCATAACAAAACATTTCATGAAAAATTTCAGTCCAATCGGATAAGAATTGCACCCTCTGGTGGCTCAAGAAGTCAAGATCGAAGATCGGTTTAAATGGCAGCAGTATCAGAACATGAACCGATATGGCCCATTTACAATTTCAACCGACCTATGCTGATAAAAGGTATTTATGCAAAATTTCAAGCGCCTAGCTTAACTCCTTCGAAGTAAGCGTACTTTCGACAGACAGATGGATGGACGGACAAATATGGACCGATTTGGCCATTTTACAATTCCAATCGACCTATGCTGATAAAAAGTATTTGTGCAATATTTTAAGCGATTAGCTTAACTCCTTCGAAGTGAGCGTACTTTCGATAGACAGATGGATGGACGGGAAAACAAGTAAAAAGGCATTAAGTTCGGCCGGGCCGAACTTTGGATACCCACCACCTCGGGTATATATGTAAATCACCTTTCATCAAAATTCGGTGAAAATTTCATAACTTATGTCCCATATCAGTTATATAAAAATATGTTCCGATTTGGACCAAATACTAATAAGTACAGTAGCTATATCTAAAAATAAACCGATCTGAACCATATACGACACGGATGTCGAAAAGCCTAACATAAGTTACTGTGTCAAATTTCAGTGAAATCGGATTAGAAATGCGCCTTTTATGGGGCCAAGACTTTAAATCGAGATATCGGTCTGCATGGCAGCTATATCCAAATCTGGACCGATTGGGACCAAGTTGCACAAAAATGTCGAAGAGCCTAACACAAAGCACTGTCCCAAATTTTGGCGAAATCGGACAAAAAATGCCTAAATCGAGAGATCGGTCTATATGGCAGCTATATTAAAATCTGGACCGATCTGGGCAAAATTGAAGAAGGACGTCAAAGACCCTAACTAAAATCACTGTCTCAAATTTCAGCGACATCGGACAATAAATGCGTCTTTTGTGCCCCCAAAACCTAAAACCTACATATCGGTCTATATGGCAGCTATATCTAAATCTGGACCGATCTGTGCGATATTGCAGAAGTATGTCAAGGGACTTAACCTAACACATTGTCCCAAATTTGGTTGACATCGGACAATAGATGAGCATTTTATGGGCCCAAAACCTTAAATCAAGAAATCGGTCTATATGGCAGCTATATCCAAATCTTGACCGATCTGGGCCACATTGACGAAGGATGTCGATGGGCCTAACACAATTCACTGTCCTGAATTTCATTAAAATCGGTTAATAAATGTGGCTTTTGTGGGCCTAAAACCCTAAATCGGAGAATCGGTCTATGTGGCAGCTATATCCAAATCTGGACGGATCTGGGCCAAATTGACGAAGGATGTCGAAGGGCCTAGCACAACTCACTGTCCCCAATTTCAGCAAAATCGAACAACAAATGTGGCTTTTATGGGCCTAAGACCCTATATCGGCGGATCGGTCTATATAGGGGCTATATCAAGATATAGTCCGATATAGCCCATCTTCGAACTTAACCTGCTTATAAACAAAAAAAAGGATCTGTTCAAAATTTCAGCTCAATATCTCTACCTTTAAAGACTGTAGCGTGATTTCAACAGACAAATGGACAGACGGACGGACATGTCTAGATTGTCTTAGATTTTTACGCCGATCAAGAATATATATACTTTATAGGGTCGGAAATGGATATTTCGAAGTGTTGCAAACGGAATGACAAAATGAATATAACCCCATCCTTTGGTGGTGGGTATAAAAATGGGGTTTTAGACGAATATTTCGAGGAGTTACAAACGAAGTGACGAAATCTCACGATTTGAATTCTTCATCCCCTGGAAGCCGCAATTTTTATCCGATTTGGCTGAAATTTTGCACATTGGGTTCTGTTGTGACTTCCAATAACTGTGTCAAGTACTGTCTAAATCGATAAAGAACTTGATATAGGTCACATGTATGGTCTAAATCCTTCCATAACCTGATATAGCCGCCATATAAGCCGATCTTCTTGAGCCTCTAGAGGGCGCAATTCATATCCGATTTAACTGAAATTTTGCATTACTTGTTTTTTTTTTTTTAATTCCAACTACTGTGCTAAGAATGGTTCAAATCGGTCTATAACCTGATACAGCTGCCATACAAGCCGATTGTGGATCTTGACTTATTGAGCTTCTAGAGGACGCATATCTTATTCAATTTGGTCGGAGTTTCGCACAAAGTGCTTCAATTTTACTTACAACAACTGTGTCAAGTATGGTTTAAACCTGTCCATATCCTGATATAGCCGCCATATAATCCAATCTACCGTTAGATTTCGTATGCTTCTAGAGGGCGATATTTTTATCTAATTTGGTTGAAATTTTGCATATGTCTTTTTGGTATGACTTCCAAAAACTTTTCCAAGTATGGTCGAAATCGGTATATACCCTGATACAGCTGCCATATGAACCGATCTCCCAGTTTGATTTCTTGAGCTTCTAGAGGGTGCAATTATTTCTCGATTTGCCTGAAATTTTGCACTTGGTGTTTACTATGACTGGTGTTTTTTCTATTTGAAAAAGCCATTCAAAGAAATTGACAAATGCGATCCATGGTGGAGGGTATATAAAATTGGGCCCGGCCGAACTTGGCACCTTTTTACTTGTTATACCATTAATTCATCATTCTTTTAAATATTTGTCAACTTTTAATTAATCCCATCAAAATTAAAGTCAGATAAAATGTTAATACTCACATCGCTGTTATAACTCTCATGCTTAACGATATGTTTTTCTTGGTCGATAACTTTAAAGTAACCCGAAAATTTAACAATTACCTCAAAGAGAAATATAAACATAAAACTTTTATGCCACTCATACTATGAAGAGATGCCTTATAAATATATGTACATTTTGTATATGATTTACATTGGGGTGGATCGAATAGTGAAATATTTTTTATAAAAAAATTCTTTGGCTTTTTGATTTTCTTTGCCTGTTAGTGTGAGGATCATTTTTGTAATGGTGTATTAATTTCTCTTTGGAGATGAGCTTAGTGGTCAAAAATTGCATACCCCTTGCCAAGGGATCAAAACTCGTCACTTTAACCTGCTTATGGTGTTCTGTAACTGCTTAAGGTCATCTCGAAACACCCTTAAGGTCATCTCGAAACAGAAATTAACACATATTGTAATGTTTTATACCCTCCACCATAGGATGGGGTATACCAATTTCTTCATTCTGTTTGTAACACCTCGACATTTGCGCCTGAGACCTCATAAAAAAGACCCCATATATTCTTGATCGTCATGATATTTTATGTCGATCTAGCCATGTCCGTCCGCCCGTCTGTCCGTCTGTCTGTCCGTCTATCTGTCCGTC